>NW_022147289.1:2724168-2918369 GCF_002938485.1 Sitophilus oryzae
AGTTAGTTCAACTTTGTTTAGACAAGATTTTTCCTTTATTTTTTCTTTTTTTTTTGAAGTTCCATCACTTTGAGTTCTTAAAAATAAAAGTAATATGACAAAATTGTTTTTATTTAATTTTTTTTATTAAATAATTTGTACATATAATGTGTAAATGTAACAATTATTATAGGTACTATTTATTTATTATTATTAAGACAAAAGTATAAGTGCATTTATCTGTTTTATAAAATAAAAACTCACCTTAATTACTATCATTGATGCTATCCTACCTATTTCTTTACTATGAGAAGCCCTAGAACAACATATTTGTTATTACTAACAGTCTTATGCTATTTTTAATTTTCAATATTAGTAACTTACCAGATGGTGGTTTTAGGATTGATTTATAAATCTCTGCTTGCACTTCACCAGCTTCTTCCATATTTTCTATTATCAATTGTACTAAAATGTTAATATAATAAATATAACAGTAATAGCGTGTAATTAAACTATAAATTACTTACAGATTATTTTTTCTTGTTTTAATTTCTTATAAATCGCATTCTATCAATAGATCTACTGCACCACCACCACTGCTGAAATTGAATTATCTTTCCCTTTTTCCATAAAGGTCAATTTAAATAGCCTATACCATAATAGGACTAGTTGGAGTTGAACACAAAATACATTTTAGTTGAATTTTCTTTTTTTTATTTTCATTTTGTCGATCTTTTGACAACTGAACAATAACCTCACTTTTTAATCTAACTATTTGAAATTCCGAGTTTTTGTCTCTGTCTGTTGTATCCACTTTTCATATATAACCATCTCAATTTCAGATATCTTATATTGGCAACACTTTCTCTACGGAGTGTCTACCGGTCCGTAGGCGGCCGTCCTCAAATTGTTATCTATTGAATTATTTTGTATGAAAATACCCAAATGTTATATTCTATAGATATCAGGCTCTAGATTGTTTATTTAACAGTATAATTTAACAGTATAATTTATACAATTATTAAATAAAATTAAAGCCAAACATATGTAATCGTTTATTATAATAAAACGAGACTAACGTAATACGCCCAAAGTTTTGTAAATGGAGTAAATATAAATAGGTACTTAAATGATGGCAAAAATAAAACACTTACATTATATTTTTAGGGCCACAAACAAAAGGAATTGTCTAATTAAAATACATATAACAAATTATAGCTGATAATAGTTTGAAAAACGGTTTGATAATCATTTGATAATATTATGATTGGCGCTATGACAACGACAATATTTTTTGAGAATTTGACAATAGTATGACAATGGCCGTTGGAAACTATGAAAACTACAAAAAATTCTGTTTTAACGCCATCTGGCAATAACTAGTAGCAACTTCTTAACCTAAAAATTAATTGCACTACCACCTAGTGCCTGAGGCTGGAACTATTTTATTTGAAATTTCCGTGGAAACGGTGGAACCCCTTTTGCTATTTCACTTTCCCGCCCCTGGGCACTAGTGCCTAAACAAGTGTCACTTTTAGATACTAGTGCCTAAAAGAATGTCATTTCGAATCTCAAATAAATATTAAAAACTGTCAATTTCGAAACGCTTTCACAAAAAAGAATTTTCTAACTCCCATTTAAAATGCCAACCGTTGACATTTAAACGTCGAAATTAAATATTACGATCCTTATTTCGCGACTGAATAATAATTTCTTGCGTTTAAAAATACCATTTCATTCTGTTTTATCAGCTGGCGCTTTTTAAAAATAATTCCTATATTCAAAAATATTTTCCTGTCTCGTCTGTTTTATTTACAAGAAATTCTAAATATGTATTTTCAAACAAAAATTATTTTTTATCGTTAAATTTCTAGAATTTTGTGTGGGACGATGTGAAAAATAACTGGGAATCTGACTAAAAGCCTGGCAAAAATACAGCAGCCTATAAACCCTACTTAAAACGTCATTAAATAGAATCACTCCGTTTTAGCAGCCGCATAAAGCCCTAAATCCTTTATAAATGGCCCAGAAAAAAAAAGACTGTGTTAAAATGAATATTACAAATTTGTTGAAATATATGGGTTAATTGAGTCTTAAATTTATTAACCTAAAAAAATAAAAATAGCAATGAAAAAACTAAAGCGTAGTTTACACGGGCAAGTAAATTATCGCAAGTCTATGTCTGAGAGCACTTCTACCAAACTTGCATAATGTAAACAGTATCCGAAAGCACTCTCCCAGCAAGTCACAAAACTGGCGGGCAAGTGGTTGCAACGAAAGACGCTTGCAAGTGTAAACAGGTTGGGAGAGTGCTCTAGCAAGTTAAAATTTATTTCCGTCTTGTTGAAAGTTTTTGGTGCAAGTGATTTTCGAAGGCGTGTTAAATAACAATATTAAAATGGAGTATGTGGTCGAAAGAAGATACCATCACTTTGATTAATTTATTTGAAGGATTTCCGGAATTGTGGCAAAAAAATCGAAAATTTACAGAGATAGAGCTAAAAAGCAAAAAGCAATCAAATATAGCTGACAAATTCAACACAACTGAGGCTGAGATTCAGCGGAATCTACAAATATTCGTACCCAAGCAAACCAGGAGTGGAATAAAATTATAAAAAGAAAAAGTAAAATCGACTTCTGACATTCGCAGAAAATTGTTTAAACGCTTTGAGTCTTCATTTCTTATTTTTTTTAATAACATCGCGTAAGCTCCAAGACTAGGCCTTCTGGCAATCCATTCTTTAACCCATATTCTTTTTCTAGATTTTCTTGACTGTTTGCGTAAAATTGCAACAAGAAGAACAGTGGCTGCAGTTCTCTTGTTACGGCGCGACATTTTTCTACTAAACAATATACTTGTGCAATATACACCATACCGTGTATACGTGCATGCAATTTCTTGCTCAAAGCATATGTCTAGAAAGTACTTGTTGCAAGAAATTGCTTTAAAATTTGCTTAAATGTAAACACTATCGCAAGTTACTCTAGCAAGTTCTATCACAATTTTCTATCCCGTGTAAACTACGCTTAAAATAGGTACTTTGTAGAGAGTAGGTAACATTTTAGAAAAAATATAGGTCGATCGAAAAATTACTAATTATTAGACAAAAAATTTAGGTCGAAAAAAAGGGCGTCAAAGAGGGCTGGGAATGACAATCTATGATAATTTTGGCGATGTCAAGCCCTAGTAGAAGAATCCTTAAGAGTCCATTTCACTAGTCTGAAAAAGTAGCAAAATAAGCGTTCGGCATTTAACGTTTTATGTAAAACTGGCTAGGTATTTTTACACAAACGAAGAAAGAAATTAAAGATAAATGATTATACTATATCCGTATTGTAGTACATTTTTAGATAACTTCTTTATTTTTAAGATTTTTAAGGTCAAACATCAACAAAATATTCCTTATGTTTGGACTAAATTTTCTCAAAAATAAAGACATAATTTTTAAATTCCGTTACAATACGAAAATATAATAATTAATTATTTTGTTTCATTTATTTAGATTTGTACTTTTTAATGTTAGTGCTTAAACTGAAATCATATGTGATACTTTTAAATTCTAATACCCCAAATAAAGTACTTTTAAAACAAATAAACAAATAATACAGAAAATAACCAAGAAAACGAATCTTAAACCAACTTTGGAATTAGGTCAACAAAGAAATAAGACTAAGACTGTAAATTCATTAGAAGTTGTTTCATTAAAAAGAAAAATACAGTGTGGTTCTTAAAGAACCGGATATAAAAGAGAATTACATCAGTAGTTTACTAAGAATACAATTTTTTTTATTTCGATATAGTTGTTCTAAAACATTAAATCAAATCATAATCAAATAAATATACGTTAATATTTGCTGGTTTATTAATAGAACCATGAATACATTTTTTTCATAATTTGTGAGTATATGTTCTGTTGTATTTTTTATCGATACTTATTTAAATATGTACACTGATCTTTTGTATAATCTATTAAACACGTTTTTTTTATTTGTTTTCAGATGTTTGATAGCGTTTCAATTTTGTTCAGCGATGTTGTAACCTTTACCGAAATTTGCAGCAGAATCACTCCGATGGAAGTGGTCTCCATGCTCAATGGGATGTATTCGATTTTCGATAAATTGACAGAAAGGAATCGAGTCTATAAAGTGAGTATACCATTTATTGAAATTATGGCCCAGTCAAATCAGAGAATTAGAGAAAATGGTTTTAAATGATTTCTCTAGACTTGGGCTGATATGTGTCAAAAGTCCCCGAAGATGCACGATGAGGTCGAGGACAGGGGAGGGGTTAAATGTCACTTTTATGACTTTTTAGCTTTTATCTCGGAATATATGACACCTACGAAAAAATACCCTATAGAGAAAATTGAAGTTCAGAAAATTCTCTACAAAATTTCTCATACTGTATTGTCGCATTTAAAAATCAAAATTAAAGTCTAAATTTAACCTTTTATATTAAAAATGGTAATATTAAGGGGTCCTTACATGTTATCTTTCAAGTCTTTATTGCATCGTAACTGTTTGTCTTCCGTTGGAGACAGGACTTAACAATAACTGCAAGTTAAAGATTAATGCATGCCTGCTTTACGGTAAAAGAAGTATACCACAGCATTTAGCGCAGCTGCAAATATTGTAGAAAGTATACGAAAAACAAGACTCATGGTCCATGATTGCTCAGAGTTGAAGATTTCTATCCACGCCTGCAGTAGATTTTTCTAAAGTTAAAGTAGCACGAAGCATTTGAGGCATTAGCATTTGAGGTCTGGTTCCCTGAGGTTGTATATTGCGATGATATTCTAAATAATTTCTTCTGTAGGTACAGTTAACGTAAATGTAAAATTTACGTATCTGTCCTATCCAGTCTATTATAGTCTATGAGTCCCCATATTTTAAAATTATCTATATTATTCCACATTATCCGTTTTAGACAAGTAATTTGTGTTCAATAAAAAAGTGATTTTAATTTACTATTTATAACAATACATGTATCGCTTACTTTTTAATTTAGTAGGTCTTTCAAATTCTTTTTTAATTTTGTATAATATCGTATATTATGAAATTTAAATTACAAAAAATCTGTGTTATTAAAAACAAGGTGCTTTAATTTTCATAAGTTTTTTGAATTGAAGCATTTTATGAATTTCCGACACAAAAATTGATTCAAAAACATAATAATTCACTATTATTTTATAAATGTATTATTATTTATTTTGTTTCTCTAATATATTACGTACATAATATCGGTTTTGATTCTTTTAATTACACAAAAATATAAAGCAAAATAAATGAACAGAAAACATTATTCATGTTAGCAAATAATTTGCGCAGTCAAGAAGTGATTTATGTGAACGTATTACATCTAAAATTTAAAAAATCACAGTATATACTAAAAGTTACACTTAATACTTAACGAGCGATAACTTATAGAGCGTTTTTCGGTAGATGTCATACATATACAGGGTGAGTTTGCTAGGATGTTCTCTATGGGTATCTCGGAAACTACTGGAGATAGAGAGTCGGTTAAATGGGGAAAGAATTGAAGTTTTGTGGGGTCATAAACATGCGCCTTTCAGATTTTTGAAAAGGTTCATGGCTTACTAGATATTTAAAAAAAAACAAATTTTGGCAATTTCAAAAATTGTCCCTAATTCCATTATAATCTATTTTAGACAAAAAGTTTTCAGATAAAACTTGTAGATAATCACATCCTTAGGTAACGAGATTACGTCCATCGTTTTTTTTTGTAAAGCCTGTCATTTTTGACATATGACACAAACATATGTTTTTTTAAATGGAAACCATAGCTGGCCATGACTTCATAAAAAGCGCTATTTTTTAAGCTTTTCAGTGATATAAGCTATAATATGTTTCTTTCGAAAAATTACTGAGTTATAACCAATTCTTACCATTTTTAAACAATTTCACTTAGCTAGCCATGGAAAAAAGTTCACGCGTCTCTCAGTAATGTGAAACTGTCACATCCAAACTTTATAAATTAAAATAAACAAACATTGTAAATATGAATTTTTCAAATGAAGAAAAGCGTGTAGGATTGTTGGTTCAACTTTTCTTGGCCATACATTTTCGAGGATACGTTGACCTGTGAACGTCACTTACGTTTTTTAGAAAAGTTAAATTTAGAGACTCGCGCATCAATAGAGTGGTTCCAACATGACTTTCATTATGATGAAATCCCCCCCTCATAATGAAAGAAATGTTAAAAGTTATTTATATCATAATTATGCAAACTCAGGGATAGAAAGAGGTGGACCAATTGCATGGGTCTCCTCGATCACCTGACCTATCCATTTTAGATTTTTTTATGCGGTATGGTTAACCACAAGGTTTACAAAAAAACTTATGAACTGAGAAGAGAGGCACTCCAAGAGGCGGTACGGGAGAAGTTTATTAAGTTTTAGTTTGTGTTATGTAAATTGTAAAGAACCGTTTAATAAAATATTCTGTCTTTTTATAAGTTATAAATCATAACAGAATAAGAATACCATACCAGCTAAGCGAAATATTAGTCAAGAAAGATAAGAATTGGCTATAACTCGGTAATTTTTCGAAAAAAAAACATATTATAGCTTATATCGCAGAAAAACTTAAAAAATGGCGCTTTTTATGAAGTCATGGCCAACTATGGTTTCCATTTAAAAAAAACATATGTTTGTGTCATATGTCAAAAGTTACAGGCTTTAGAAAAAATCGGAGAACACACTCATTAGGTATGTGATTATCTACAACTTTTATCTGAAAACTTTTTGTCTAAAATAGGTTATAATGGATTTAGGGACAATTTTTAAAATATCCGATATTTGCTTTTTTTGAAATATCTAGTAAGCCATGAACTTTTTTAAAAATCTGAAAGGCGCATGTTTATGATCCCACAAAACTGCAATTCTTTTCCCATTTAACCGACTCTCTATCTCCAGTTGTTTCCGAGATACCCATAGAGGACATCAAAAGAAACTCACCCTGTATTTTCCGAGATATAAGCAAAAAATTAACGCAGAATAAACCAAAATAAAAAACATATGATTTATAGACCCCGCAGAAATTACCTATCGTCGATTGTCATTTTAAAGTACACACAGATGTCGTTTTTTAAGGTACGGTACGTTTAATAAAGATACGAGAGATAATGAAGAAATTTACTGCATAGTGTTTCGTTAAACAACATGAAAGGATAGTTAACATATCATGCATATGCCCGCTTTTGAACAAGGAAATTAAGTTTTCGTTGAATCAGATGTATCGGATAACGACCAAATTACTGAAGTTGGCTTCTTGATTGTATTAACATCGTCGGAAATTGGATATACCCCACGGGATATTGCAAATAAAGTATAGGATTATAATTTATGTCCCTTCAGCGTTTCAGAATCTGTACTCTTCGAGTGGGTAGGAGGTAACTAAAATTGTATCATTAAAAGTATTGTGTAATTTTTTAATAAGGGTTACGTAGGGGTACATTAATTATGTTAGGTATTTATTAGGATTTCTCCCCCCCCCCCATTAAAATGTGGGAATGTTGGGAAAGATATGTCAATAATCTGCCTATTAGCATTTACATGTGAATATACACATTTAGAACAAGCCTATAATTTAATCACAGGCACTTTGGAGGTTGAATGTTCCTAAGAGGGTTAGTTGTTCTGGTTATATAGACATATGTATATAACAATCTTAATTAGAGTAATTATGGGAATTCTGATATGGTTGCTCTAACTCTCTGA
Organism: Sitophilus oryzae; assembly: GCF_002938485.1. NCBI lineage: Eukaryota > Metazoa > Arthropoda > Insecta > Coleoptera > Curculionidae > Sitophilus > Sitophilus oryzae. The sequence continues at coordinate 2,731,887 of NW_022147289.1, forward strand.
GAATTCTATAATAATAAGTAGTAGGTATAAAAAACATTTTTGGTAAACTCTGTCTCAAATAGTTTCTGAAAAAAAAATTTTTTTTAAAAAGTCCGATTAAATTTATATCTTCGAAACTAAAGTTTCAAAAAAGTACGAAATAAGGTATATCTTGATTTAATATTTTGGTATACTATAAGGTATTAAATAAATAATTAATATAATATACAAAAATACAAGTGTTCCATTTAAAAAATGGACCTGGAAACAAATTAAAAATTTGGTATTTTTTATATCAAACGTTTACAATACTCACTTATTAAAATACTTCGATCAATCAATAAGAAAATGCAAATCATTTTTTGTCTCTTTAATAGGTAGAAACAATAGGTGACGCATATATGGTGGTCAGTGGTGCCCCATCGAAGGAGGGCAATCACGCCGAAAGGGTATGCGATATGGCTCTGGACATGGTAGAAGCTATAACTGATCTCAAAGACCCATCAACAGGTTAGTATTTTTTATACAGACCAGACCACCGTAGTAGTAACATAGGCAGAACCGGACGAATTAGCGTATACCCGTCCGCCGGATAAAAAGCAGGCGAAAAATTGCGATAAAATAAAAATAGGTAGATATGTGATAAGAATGTTTCAGAATTTGTATTTTTCGTGTTTTAATAGCCAAAACGAATACATAGATTTTCGCGACAGTTCTCGTGTGAAATTTATTTTTTAAGTAAAATAATGGATGTTTACGAAATTCGTGAAAAAATTTAAATTGTAAAATGGTATTTCCAAAATAGGTCTTATCGGGATATACAAACAAATTTTCCACAAATTTTTGTAAACAGGCCAATTCCATCTTTACCAAATCAAGAGTTATTAATAATTTTGAAACATATGGGTGCGTGTCCCCACAAAAACACAAAAAGCCTGATGTGTTGATTAATGAAGAACAGGAGTTAAAGCAAGTGTTCATTTGTGCTTCCGCGGATCAAAATCCCACGTTTTCAAGTAATCAAATTGATGAGGTGGTCGCCCTGCCCACAATGCCCGTATTGTATATAGATGAGCTTCAAGTAAAAATACGAGAGGGTTTCCAAACTATTAATCCTAATATGTTAGCCAATGTCAGACGGGGATTTTACGACCGCCTAGGCTTCTGTCTAGCTCAAGAAGGTGGTCTTTTTGAACACTTATTATAACTTTTTTTCTTTAGGATAATATTTTAGTTTTTTTTTGGGTTTAGAGAATTTATTTATTTTTAGTTTTGGCTTATAAACACACTCAAATATTAAATATTTAAGTATTTTTATTTTAAATGTTATCTTAAGTGAAGGTAAACACTTAAAATGAAAATAATAAATACTCGGTATTCCTAGTCTGTCATGACCGACCCGTCCAAGCACAATTGCACCTGCGTACTGCCTGACCAGCCGACTAGCCGGCAGTGAATCTCGAGTACAAACGCAAATCGGGTAACCGTAAATTCGTCCTGCAACTTGCTATGTTACTAGTAGCCTGGTCTTCTCTGTATATCTAACTTCAAAATGTAGATGGTGCTTTTCTGTCTAAGAAAATTATGTGTGCACTATGTATGCATATTTGAAGTGAAACTTCTTACTAACCTGTTTGAAAAAATGACATAATATAATGCTGTTTTAATTTAAATTTTATCTTCAATTTATTTCTGTAATCTGTACATTTTCTGTTTCCTCAATAGGCTGCAAATTTTGTGGAATACCACCCAAAATCACATTTTTATGCAAATACCTAATAATGTTAACGCTTAAATTTATTCAAGAAGAGAAAAGATTTGTAATCTAACCAACAATTCGTATTTATATACTATAAACTGGTTTACAGTAATTTTTATATGTCCTCCAATGAAAATGAGAGTTGCTTAGCTCTAATAATTCTAATTCTGAGCTAGCAAATGAGTTAAATGCTTTACCTAGACCGTTATTCAGAAGCCACAAACCTATCGATGAAAATTTGCGTCAAAATTTACTTTCTAGTACACAACCAGAGGATATTGGTACCCAGGTACAGTATCAAGTTTGTTATAATGTTTTTCTTAGCTTTAAATCGAATGTTTTTTGATGTTTGTGCGATCCTTATCATGTTTTTTCTCGTGTGTCAAGATCATGTTGTGTCAAGGCCATGGTGTGTCACGGCTTTGAATTTTTACTCTCATTGCGTGCGTAAAGAAATTTCACTTCAAAAATAGGATTTCAAATTTCAGTCTGGAGTGCCATGGCCATAAATGTAACGACAATTTGAATCACAAAAGGCCAAGAATGTAGTGTCAAATTATTTTTACTCATTTTTAAAAAAATGCTTTTTTCCAAATATGCTAATGAGCCACCCCCATTCTATTTGAAAAAAAATGGAATTATGCCCAAAATACGATTTGGGCATCTTTTAACCGGCCACGACAAGACACGAAAAACATTAGACGATCAAATCTATTGTTACGGATTCCGTGGCTCCACTAATTTAAACTCACGATAAAATACTTAACGAATTTATTTTTCTCACTCTGTACACACATATTATACTATTTACAACACAATTTATGCAACTACTATTACTCTAACTCTGGCACCTTCGTCAATTAATTCACAATTTAAGACGCGGTATTATCATATTAATGAATGCGATTTATTTAGGGAGCATCAGCATGGGTATACCTTTGGCAAGACCACTGAAACTGCTTTATTTCAATTTACCAAAGTAATTCTAAGACATATTGAAAATGATGGACTGTCACTCAGAATCTTTTTGGACTTGTCGAAGGCCTATGATTGCATTGACCGGGATCTTCTGCTTAACAAATTAGACTTATATGGTGTAAGAGGGCAGGCACTAGCTTTGTTCAGGTCCTATTTACTGAATAGAAAACAAATAGTAAAAATATCACAAGATGGATATTCATATTTGTCAGATGAAAGGGAAAGTGTACATGGAATTGCTCAAGGCAGTATAATAGGGCCAATTTTATTTATAATATATCTAAATGACATATATTCAGTGATGGACATGAATAAAGGAAATGTTGTGTGCTACGCGGATGATACAAACTTGCTTGTTGGTGGAAAAGATGTTACCGTTGTATTAAATAAAGCCAACATAATATTCAATGAAACAGATAGCTGGTTTAAAAAGAACAAATTAGTTATAAACAATGAAAAATCAAATGCCATTATGTTTCGAACAAAGCAGTCTAATTTGATTAAACCAGCTACTGTAGAATGTAATAAGAAATGTATAAATATTGTAGAGTGTTAAATTTTTAGGTGTAAAAATTGATGAGTTTATGGATTGGTCAGACCACATAAGCTCTCTGTTAAAACGACTAAATGCTATATGTTACGGGATAAGAGTTGTTAAAAGATATGTGGACTATAATACTATTAAGATATTATATTATGCAAATTTCTTATCGGTGTTGAGGTATGGAATAATTTTTTGGGGTGGAAATAGAGACATACAGAAGATATTTGTTGTTCAAAAGCGACTGCTGAGGACAATGAAAAATATGAAGTATAGAGATAGTTGCCGAGGACTTTTCAAGAGTGAGGGTTTGATGGCGGTGCATGGGGTTTATATTTATGAAGCTCTGATTTTCTTTTTTAAAAATAGGGATTCATTTGATTTACAGATATCTCATGGGTATAACTCCAGAACCCTAAATGTACCCAGTACACAGATTGACTCTGACTGAGAGGAATCCATATTATATGTGTCTCAGATTATACAATAAACTACTAAATAATATAAAAGAAATATCAAATATTAGAAGATTCAAACAAAACCTTAAGGCACTCATCATTGGTATGGAACCATACTCGGTTAGAGACTTTCTGGAGGGGACATAGGCATGTGTGTGGGTATGATAAAATAGTTTATTTATAGAAAAAAAATACATTTTTAAGACCTTCATTTTCTGTGACACCATTTCCTTTGTGATATATTTTCAGATTCTCTGTAAATTCATACACAATGTGAAATAAAGATGATTATTATTATTATTAATATCAAACTTCAAAACTGTCCAACCGCCAAGCGTAGGTCTTTATATACCCCTACTGACGGTTTCTCAAACCTTCTATAGAATTCTGTAATAATTTTTTTCACTTTCTGGTGAATGCGCCATGTTTCTTGACACGAGGGTACGTTGCGACAATGTAGGGAACCAGTAATACCGTTTAGCACCACATGCACCTTGACACTATTTTTCAAAGCTCCTTGATTAAAAATTAATGGTTTTAACTAACTGAATACAATCATGGCCTCTTAGATTGAAACTTAAAATGCTATTTTTAGAGTTCCGTAACCAAAGGGTAAAAAACGGGAACCCTATCACTAAGACTTCGCTGTCCGCCCGTCCGTCCGTCTGTCACAAAGCTCTATCTTATGAACTGTTATAGCTAGACAGTTGAAATTTTCACAGATAATTTATCTATGTTGCCGCTATAAGAACAAATACTAAAAACAGAATTAAATAAATGTTTATAAATAAAAAAGTCTACTTTCACTAAACATTATTTTTTAAGTAAGAATTTTACATAGAATCTTTCAAGTCCTCGGTGGCCGCGTGGTTAAAGCGTTAGGACTTTACGCTGCTATGACGTTGGAGCCGTAGTAAGGCAGGTTCGAATCCCAGTCAATGCGATTTTTTTAATCGTTTTTTTTTTATTTTTACATATTTATTTTTACTTTTTATATATTTATTATTGCTTAATAGAATTTTTAGTAATATGTTTCTTCATTTTTTTTTAAATTACTTATACGCGCATTCAAAATTTCAGCTAAAAAGTTTATAATAATATATAATGTCTAATGTTGTATAGATAATGAATGACACGGAACCCTTCGTGCGCGAGTCCGACTCGCACTTGACCAATTTTTTTTATTGATAATGTCAAAAGTTCATAATTTTTCATCACATGAAGTAAAAAAATTACAGAGGGAACCATTTAAAATAAAAATTTGTAGTCATTTCCGGTGAAACAGAAAATGATCGAAAGTAATTGAATACGTCAATCAGTCCCGATTTATGTCTTATTCCGAACATACCAAATCTCGTTTTTTTATCAGATAAAATAAAAAAGTTATAGGGATGAGCTATACGTTTGAAAAACACCCAGTATAGCGTTCAACGCCTTGGAAGTAGCAAGGTACAGCAAAAATTAATTTGTACCGAATAATAAAATAGTTCTTTATCATCTAATTTCAGCTCCTCTGTTAAATATTCAGTTATTTTCATTCACAAAAACAATGTCTCCGTACCTTTAAACTTAAGAGAACAACTTTTCCTTTAAAGTCAACTGAAAACTTAATAAACTCTTTTGTACTTCAAACGACCTTTGTACCTTTAGCGTAGCCTATGACAAATTGGGACTTCGCGGACTGTGCCAAAGTCAGATGCGATATAGTAATAACGTCTTTAGGAAACTCGGACTTCTAACAGTTTCCCATCAATTTTTCCGGAAAAACAGCGCTCCCAAAGGAACGCTTTTCCTATGAAGTTGTTGCACTTCTTTGAGGGAATGTTAAAACTGTCGAACACAGATGGTACGCTTTGTTGCACATTTCGCTTATAAGAATAAAAAATAGTTGGAGTATTTTTTTAAATTTATATTTTTTTTATTCTAAATGGATATTTTCTCTTATATCTACATAAAATTCAAAACTGTCAAAGTTTCGGAATTTAAAGGGAAATTTTAAAGTATTAAAAGCGCTTTTGAATTAATTGGATTACTGTAAAATAATTGACGTTATCTCTTCAAAGTAGATCGATCTTTGTTTATACGCTTAATTGATTTTATTGGGACTTAATGAAAATTAAATCCCGGCAGAGTTTAATTATTTTAGTTTGGCTACCGTTACATTTAAATTAAAATTTAAACTTATTATTTCGAATAAATTGTGATTATAGAAAAGAATGATACCATCTGTGTTATATAACAATGTAATTAAATTGAAATTATTTCAAAAATGGCTATGACATTATTCACAAAATGTAAAGTAATAAATATTTACGATACAAGCAGGGGCGCAACTATAGACATATACTTTTGGGGGGGCTTAGGTCACTATAAGATAAGATTCATGTGAGGTTAAAACCAATTTTATACGACACGCATTGGTTATCTGGGGGGGGGGGCTAAGCCCCCCCTGGCCCCTCCCTAGTTGCGCCTCTGGATACAAGTGAGTTAACAGCATCATTAAGATACGCGTGTGAAAGCTATAAAAACACACAATGAATTTGAAAAGTTATTGTACTTAACTATACAGGGTTGTTCACCACATACGACACGGAGTATTGTAGCTAAACGGCTAGATTTTTACAAATTATAAGTTTTGGGTTCGTTGAAGGACTATTAGAGCTACAATTTAAAAATATTTTTACAAGATACAGAGTGTCCCAAATAAATAAAAAATATCAAAGTTGTATTTTTTTAAATGGAACACCCTATATATTATTACATTTTTAGTTTCTACGATTAAAATAAAGGTAAATTTGATTAAGGTTTATTACACTTAAACCTTACCGTTTTTGAAATATCTTCAATTTTGTGAAATTGCAGTATAAATTTTAAGGCTTCATTTCTCCGAGGGTATCAAAGTTTTTAATACTAAATATTTACTGAAATTTATTTATTGATCAGTTATTGTATTGCAATAATAAAAACTTTACTACCTTATACAGGGTGTCTAAAAATTTATTTTAAATAATTACTAGCTTTAAACGGCAATAACTTGTTTAATTTAAATGGAACACCCTGTATATTTTATGCGAATCAGATGCACAATTTAATTGTCTATCAAATTGTATTATACCATTTATTAATGGTATACTCTTTTATAAAGATTTAAATAGTTTTCTTTTAGCATACAAATGGGCTAGTAATATTATCGTTTTAGTAAAAACGATAATATTACTAGTCTGTACATTTTGTACATTTGTTGTTATAAAAACAATCTAAAATGTCAATATTCCATGGGTATATTGATAAATGAGGTCTAAATTATAAGAAAATGCATTTTCTACGAAAACTTGAAGGTATAGGTAAGAAATGGTATAATACAATTTGATAGACAATTAAATTGTGCATTTGATTCTCATAAAATATACAGGGTGTTCTATTTAAAGTAAATAAGTTATTGCCGTTTAAAGCAAATAATTATATAAAATAAATTTTTAGACACTCTGTATAAGGTAGTATAATTTTTATTATTGCAACACAATAACTGATCAATAAATAAACTTCAGTAAATATTTAGTATTAAAAACTTTGATATCCTCGGAGAAATGAAGCCTTAAAATTTATACTGCAATTTCGTAAAATTGAAAATATTTCAAAAACGGTAAGGTTTAAGTGTAATAAACCTTAATCAAATTTACCTTTATTTTAATCGTAGAAACTAAAAATGCAATAATATACAGGGTGTTCCATTTAAAAAAATACAACTTTGATATTTTTTATTTATTTGGGACACTCTGTATCTTGTAAAAATATTTTTAAATTGTAGCTCTAATAGTCCTTCAACGAACACAAAACTTACAATTTGTAAAAATCTAATCGTTTAGCTACAATACTCCGTGTCGTATGTGGTGAACAATCCTGTATACCTATTCTAAAAATCATTTACCTTAATACCTAAGTTCAAATAACACCATGCATGGCAATGTCAATATGACAGTAAATAATATTGATGTCACTAGTTTAAAAAATGAGCGATTCGGAAAGTATTCCCTCTGACATTGAAGAAGAGGCATTCAGAGCCATTTCTGGATTGCTTCCAGCAAGATCGAAACAGAACTATGAATATACATACTCTAAGTATGGAAAATGGTGCACCGAAAAAAAGGACACAACTATGGTTAAGTTATTTATCCTTATAAGTAATAAGCCTTCGTTTCTTTGGGCTTTCTATTCAATGATACCTTTCTATTCTATGATATCTATTAAAATGAATATATATGCTTCATCAGGCATTTACTTGAAAGATTGTTCAAACTGTATCATTAACATTTATAATAAATAAGTTTTCATGTTTTTATAATTATTATCAATAGAACAGTTTATTTGTATTTAGTAGGTATTTAGTGCAACATAAATGTTTTACAAAATATTTTTTTTGCACTAAATAGGTACCTACTTTGGTAGTCATCTAAACAAGGAGTGCGGTAATGAAAATATGTGAGTTAAGAAGCTCTTAACTCACTTAAAATGCGTGAGCACCAACTTGGCGAGTATCTCAATCGATCCTTACTCACGAGATATTCGATCTCATCCGGCCTCGAACCGGCGCGGCTTCTATGATACCGTTTTTTTCCATCCTATAGATTTCTCTCTTAAATTTAATTTAGCTTTTTACACCCAATTTCGGACAAATTTACAAAATCTTGAACAAAGTGTCTGATTAACTAGATATAATAATAATAGCTCCCGTATATAGCGTTTTACGCCTTGGGAGTAGCAAGGTACAGCTTGCCATGCTAGAGCCGTTCGGTATACAAAGAAGGTAATGTGGCTAGCACTAAGCTTCAACCGCCTATTATTACCTCAGGATTGTGAATCCCAAGTACTCATGTAAGGCTGAGTCGACCTAGCCATATGGCTTCTATAATATACAAGGTGTCCTGGAAATAAATGCAAGTATTTTAACTGGTGGTATAGTTCAACCCCAAAAACACGAGTATGAGGATTTTTTCGCGAAAGAAAATTTTTACAATTCGAAAATTTATTGAAAAAAAATTTAGAATTTTTTTTAGTTTTTAGTCAAAAAACATAATTTCTTGATAATATTATGGCAACATAGGTGGTAGATTAAATTTACAAGGAAGAAAATCCAGAAAAGATCGAGTGGACAAAATTTATCAAAATTTAGCAAAAAATGATTTTCTTTTGGAAATTTTCAAAGTAAAATAACTCTGTTATTTTAGACTTATTTGAAAAATGATAAAGATAAAATATGTTTCCGAGTATGTTTCTTTTGAATGATGAATTTGGAGAATCCGATTTTACGTAATTTTTCACATACGAATACACATAAACAAATTATACTGTAAATATCAATCACCAGTTTGTAATGCTTCAGGATAGAGCCAGAAAATAGATTCTGGAACTGACAGCCAATTACGACTGAAAATATGACAACTGCCTCGAAAATACCTATTAAATTTGCAAGCAGACATGCAGATAAACATTCGAATATTTTAAAATTCTACCAACCAGTAATTTGTCCGATTATTAAATGTTTGCTTATGTATCAAATAATAACATGCATTAGCTAACGATCGATTTTATTACAATGAAATAATGTCTATTAGGGTGCTCCAAAAAAAATCTTTTTAATTATCATGAAAATTTCACACCTCTACTTTTCAACCAATAACATGCTTTAATGTTGACTAGTTACCATGGCAACTGAAAAAATTTCCGGAAATTTTTTCGAGGCGCCACGAAACTTTAGTGGAAATTTTTTGACAGTTGAAAAGGTAAACATAATAAGATCTACAATCATAATGTGAATGAACTACAATGTCTATATATTGAAATATTACCCATTTGAGTTTTAGCATTTGCTGTAACTAATTAAAAATATAATAATATTTGTTAATATTATTAACAAATTGAAATTATTTTAAAATATCATGTTGGATTAATATTTTTTTTTCAAATTTAGGTGTGAAATTTTCTTACCGAATACCACGCAAGCTTAAATTATTCCTGGAAATTTTCTTTCGGGCACGAATATTTTAGGAAAATTATCCCTCGTCTTCGACTCGGGATAATTTTCAAAATATTCGTGCCCTCAAAAAAATTTCCGAAAATAATTTAAGCTCTTGTGATATTATAAGTGAAAATATCATTTAACGTGATGAAAAAAAATTCTGGTAAAGTTTGAACTTTTAATATTAATATTAAGAGGTGTGATCCTGATTTTCTATTCCCCATTTAAATAGCACGGAGAAACAATTTTTTTTGGAATTTTATTTTGTTCTAACAAAGCAGCGTTTTGTAAAAATCAATACATATTCAAATCGTATATAACAAATTCCACAATTTTTAATATTTTATCACGAAATAATGGCTCAAAAAGCTTTTTGAGAGCCATTATTACCAGAATTTTTTCAGCATCCTGAACGATATTTTCACGGTAACTAAAAAGAAAAAGATTTTTTTTTGTTGCTCTATACAGGGTGGCGCGGCGCCCCTCATACGCCGCGGAGGCTCCAAGAAGAACGACAGTTTGTATTGAAATGAAAGTTTGTGAGCATATGTAGGTTAATTCAGAGCACTTTTTAAAAATATAGAGAGTTCTACAGGGTGTCCTCAAAAAAAGTTACATATCAAAGTTGTGTTTTTTGTAATGGAACACAGTAAATTCAGTTTATAATCATCTGCTGATGATGCTAACATGGTGAGCGAAACGCGCGTCCAGTGTAAAAGTAAAAGTGTTTTGGTGTATTGTGGTGATTTAGTGTTTTTATTTTGCTGTGTAACACCAAAGGTTCCAACCCTCAACTGTAATAATGGAACACCCTATATATTAATTGATTTTCGGATTCTGGGAGAAAAATAAAGGTGAGTTTTATAAGAGAAGTATATGACTAAAATGTAAGGTTTTTGACATATTTAACATTTTCTAGAAATAAAGAACAATTTTTAAATTACAATAAAAGCTACCTAAATCGGAATTTACTCGGTATAGCCTGATATGTAGTTAAATCAACTATTGTACTTTAAATCAAATTAAAACTTGATCCAAAAAGTTATACAGGGTGAGGCAAAATTAATATTGAAAATTGGTCATCTTTAAAAGCATCCTACTCTTTTATTTTAAATGGAACACTCAGTATTATTATTCTGATATTTAATGGAGAATTCATGTACTATTAAGGTTTCCTACTCCTCAAACAAAGATTTTCCTAGATATTTTCATGATTTGATCTGAGTAGATCTTTATTATTTGATAAAATCTAGGTGGCTGTGATATGTCTGACGTTACTTCAAAATAGCTGTCTAATTAGTCCAACTTTAACAACTAGTTTGTGTCAGTTAAAACAAAAAAAAATTCTCAGAAATTTGCCGAAAATACAAACTTATCCTACATCAGAGAGAATTGATATGATTCTATTAGTTGGTGAATGCAGTGTGCATTCACCAATAATTAATAGAATACTTAAAAATGCTCCTGATTTTATATAGTCTGTTTTTTTATGGGGATATGTTAAAGACAGTGTTTACAAAACTCGACCAAAAATTGTCGACAACATGAGAGAAATTATTGTAGCTGCTTTTCGGGGTAGAACTCCACATAATTATGCATGCCTTTTAAAATGAAAAGATCCTTTTGAAAAGAACATCATTTTATGCAGTTAACAGGAAAGGAAGCATTTTGAGCATTTGATTTCATCTAGCTAATTTTTGTCACAAAATTATAGGTTTATATCTACTTTTAATTCTCTCATAATTAAAATATGTTTTAAACGTGTATCTTAAAAACGTAAAACGTGTATTTCCGTTGAGTTTTTTACTTTAAAATCTTTAATTTTTGTTAAATTAACAAAAGATATATCACACAGCCACCTAGATTTTTTCAAATAACTAAGATCGAATGACGCAAAATCATACAAATTAAAATATCTTGGAAAATCTTTGTCCGAGGGGCAGGCAACCTTAATAATATTTTGAAGGTATATAAATTCCCTGAACACCGAAGAAATATACTGGGTGTTCCATTTAAAATAAAGGAGTAACTTGCTTTTTAAAGTGACTAATGTTCCATATTAATTTTGTCTCACCCTGTATAACTTTTCGGGTCAAATTTCAATTTGGTTTAACATACAATGGTTACTGTAATTAAATATCAGGCAACTAAAACTTAGGTAGCTGTTATTGAAATTTAAAATTTACTCTTCGTTTTCACAAAATTTGAAATATGTCGAAATCCTTAGAGTTTAGGTATATGCTTCTTTAATAAAACTCACCTTTATTTTTTTCCTAGAGTCCGAAAATCAATTAATATATAGGGTGTTCCATTAGAAAAAACACAACTTTGATGTGTAACTTTTCTTGAGGATACCCTGTATAATTCTATATATTTTTATAAAATGCTTTCAGTTAACCTATATATGCTGCCAAAATTCCATTTCAATATAAACTATCGTTCTTCTTGGAGCTTCCGCGGTGTATGAGAGGCGCCACCCTGTACAGGGTGGCAGTACAGAGTCTTAAATAAGTGCAAATATTTTCAGGGCTGGTAAATCTCAATAAAAGAAACATAGGTACCTATCTTATCTTTGCCGTTTTTCAAATAAGTCCAAATAACTGAGTTATTTTACTTTGAAAATTTCAAAAAAAGAAAATTTACGACATTCTAATCTAAATGTGCATATTTTGTTACAGGTCAGCATCTAAGGATAAGGGTTGGTGTTCATTCAGGAGCTGTGGTAGCTGGTATTGTAGGACTAAAAATGCCTAGGTACATTCCTTATAATCTATACACAGCCCTGTGTCGCATATTAAAGGGTATTTAAATTATAATAACTTATAAGTTGTTAATATTAAATATAGAGATTTTTCAATTAATATATTTATAGGTAATATTAAAAGGATATTTTTCCATCAAATCATGAATAAAATATAACATAATTTTGCAATATTTTATGTACGCAGATTTGCTAAATATAATCTTTTCAGATATTGTCTTTTTGGAGACAGTGTCAACACTGCTTCTCGAATGGAATCCACAAGTGAAGCCATGAAAATTCATATATCCCAGTATACAAGGGAGTGTCTACCATCCACTTACAACGTAACAGAGAGGGGGGAGATACAAATTAAAGGCAAAGGTAGGGTTTTAAATGGCTTGCAATTAACACTTTGGTTGTAATATAATATAACATATCCCAAATAAAAAGTTTGTTTTTTAAACAACATATATACAAGGAAAATGTAAACAAATCGCTATTTCCCAAGCAGCATTTGCACGTCGGGACAACGTTGTCTCACGCGACCAAACGTCGGGGCGCAACGTGGGCACAACCCTAGTCTTCACTAGTTTGGAGAATAATTTTTGGGTCGAAACGACGTTGGATACCGACGTTGGCTAGTAGCCTAATTTAGTACAAACTGCAACGTTGTTTAAAATCCTAATTCACAGAAATACAAAACTATAATAATATGGCGTCGAAGTCGCGTTTTATCCTAAATTGGGATAATTATAGTAAAAATATTATTTTTATGATTTAGTTAGAGACATATGCCAGATGGCAGTAAAGGAAAACAAAACAAAAGTATTTAAGTGTGGAGAATGTTTGAAGATCATAATTATTGAAACACTTTAACCAACTCTATAACTCGTTACCCAAGGCAAAAAAGTTAAACGCAAACATCTTTATTGATAAATGTATTGTTTCTACTTTGAAAAATACTAATGGGCCTTAAAATTAAAGAAGTTTTAAAAAAATTCTTGAATTTTTTTTTAGTAAAATGAGAATAATTTATTCGCAGTCGAAAAACTCTCTTTATTGCTCAATTGCTAAAAAAGCTCTTTATTGCCCAACATTGTAACTACGTTGTCCGAATCACCTAAAGATCACTTAAGCAAAAAAGGTTACAAGACAACGTTTATTCGACGTCGCAGTAGCTTTTCTTTGTTATAGCACAGATTATACAGATTATAATCTTTGTTTTTTCTTTAGCTGGGATTAGTTTTAATTAAATAAATATGGCCCAAAATATGGACTCCACCTCTTCCAATACTAAAGAACCTATAAAGAGTCTTAGGTTTACAGCAGATGACGACTTAGCCCTTCTAAGAGAATTTGTTGCTTGTTGCCCTAAACCCACTGGCAGACGTTGAACAATAAAGCACTGGAAATAAGCACTTTAGCTCTTTAGTTTTAAAATATCTAGTAAACAAAACAATTTCAAAGTTTTAAATTCAAAGTTAGGTTAAGTTTAAATAGCGGACGCGACGCGATCAGAATTCTTTCCGATCCGATAACTATAAATGAAGAGAGTTAATACCACCTCACGTAAAGGAAATAACACCTGGCCTTATTGACGTCCATGCACGCTATTCGGTTTAGCGATATCTCTCTATTACGCTGTTTATTGTTATTTTACGCGAGTTTCTTTTTGCGCACAGGAAATTTGACTCGTTTGCACATCGTCATAAAAAACAACTTTCGTACCACGAATTAGTGGTTAGAATAATTATCTGTATACTTATAGAATACCTAATCTGTGGTTATAGTACTAGTTCAACGTCGGCACAATGTTACAACAACGTTTACATTTATTTTAATACCCAAGGTACAGAGCTAACTATTTTTTGTAACTAATCCAACGTTGTGTTTAGTAAACATGTGGTCGCAAGTCGTGAAAATGCTACTTGGGTTAGTATCTTACTTAGTTTTAATCATGTCTAATTTAAAATTCTAATAATCTGCATTCACCATTGTTTCTATTTCTATTCAAGCTAACAATCTACTGAGGTGTTCATTGAGGAGACCTGTTAGAAACAGAACGTTAAAAATTCCGTGACAATCCCAGTTCTTACTTAAGAGTCTATTACTCTGTACTGTTAGGGTCGTTCTCAGGGGTCGGGTAAAGCGGGTGTGTAGCCGAAGGAAATATAGATTATATTTCAGAAATCTGCCTAATGCTTAGCCCGATCCTGTCGTGTTAAGCTACACCTAAAATTCCAAACACAAGTGCTTGGATTAAGGCTTGATGAAGGTTTGCAGAGCTTCATCATTTGCCATAAAATAGCGAGCAATTTGTTACAAAACCATATAAATTATAAACTTACGTGCATAGAAATCGGCCCACTGTGAACTTTTGGTTTTAACTGTGTCTTTTAGAATCTATTTATCAGACAAGTAAAAAATATGAGCTGTTTCAAAGACAATTTAACATGCTTTAATATGAGCATAAATTTATCCAGGGTACTTATCGTTTATATGCGTACCAACAGGTAAACAAATAAAAGGTATTTGTGTTGTGGTGACAATAAGAATAACAAACTTGTCAAATATTGCAATTACTACCTTTGTAATCGACATTTTCACATTGTTCTTTTATTCTTTGATTAGTTGCTTCATTGTTTAAGTAGTGTTTCAATTTAATGCATACATCACCGGAAAAAGCCGCCCAAGTAATCGCTTTAATCGAAAATGGACTTAAACAGAGAGCTGTAGCTCGGCAACTACATATGACACGCGGAGCGGTTCGCAGAGTGTGTGACCGATATGAGGAGACTCGATCCTTTCGTAGTCGACCTGGAACTGGTAGAAAGAGATATACAACGGATCGTGATGACCGCTTTATTGTGTCAACAATATTAAGAAATCGTCTTAATGCTATTCAGGTGCAGCAACAGCTCCGTGAAACACGAGGAGTGACTATTAGTCAGTGGACAGTAAGACGAAGATTGAAGGAAAGTAACATGACACCTAAAACACCCGCAATTGGTCCAAAACTTACCTCAGCTCATCGTCAAGCACGCTTGCGTTTTGCACTAGTACATCTGAGTTGGACACTAGAACAATGGGAATATATTTTATTTTCAGATGAGACCAGGATCTGCCTCTATGGTAGCGACCAAAGAAGAAAAGTGTACCGGACGCCAGGTGAGCGATTCGCAGAATGCTGCATTGAGGAGCGGATTGCTTATGGAGGTGGTTCCTGCATGATCTGGGATGCAATTTCCATAACTGCGCGAACCGACCCAGTTTTCATCCGTTGGGGCGACCGTCGACACGGGAGAGGAGGTTTAACTGGAGAGGAGGTTTAACTGAGTTTAACTCCTCAATAGGTATATTGACGAGTTTTTAGCTGTTCATGTGGTACCTTACGTCGACTACATTGGAAACGAATTCACATTTATGCATGATAATGCGAGGGCACACACATCAAGAATCGTACACGATTACATTTCAGAAGTCGGGTTATGGAATGACCAGCATGCAGTCCAGACTTAAACCCGATAGAACATTTATGGGATGAGCTAAAACCAAGAATTCGTACTAGACTAACTTCTATCCCAGAGCTCATTGTTGCAGTAGAGGAAGAGTGACTTAACATCCCGCAAGAAACAATATCAAATTTGATAGAATCTATGCCAAATCTTATGAGAGATGTTGTTAGAGCAAGAGGGGGTCATACCCATTATTGAAAATTTAGTTTAGTTAATTGTCCATAAATAAATAATAACATAACCTCTTAGTAATAAAAAACGATAATTTGTTTCATGCATTAATTTAATAATTTTAATCCAAAGAAAGCAAAATACAAATTAATATCGCTGAACTTTTTTCAAAGAATATGAAATTGTCTTTCAAACAGCATGTATTTTTTCTTAATCTGACAAATAGATTATAAAAAATATATAGTTAACTTCAAAAGTTTGCCTTGGGCCGATTTCTATGCACGCAAGTGTATATCACTGTAATCACTAAACTTCAATCTATTTCCGTATTGTCACGGAATTTTAAATTAAGTTTTTATTTTCGAGAAAATTTAGTCTAAACATAAGGAATATTTTGTTGATGTTTGACCACCAAAATCTTAAAAATAAAGAAGTTGCTTAAAAATGTGCTACATTACGGTTATAGTATAATCCTATCTTTAATTTCGTTCTTCATTTGTGTAAAAATACCTAGCCAGTTTTACATAAAACGTTAAATGCCGAACGCTTATTTTTCTACTTTTTCCGACTAGTGAAATGGATTCTTAAGTCAAGAAAAATCTTTGATTTTCCTCTGTCGAGAATCCTATCCTTCCTTAATCTTTTTTTTCAAAGCGTTAAACCAACCAAAACAAAGAAAAAATAACCAAGTTTGAATGCAATGAAATATAAATAAAATAATAGACAAATAGGATCTTTTTCTCCTTTTTATCGAGAAAAAAATAAAGCCGATAAAATTTGTGAAAATTATATTATTTTCTTCTTACCTTTTTTACGAGCAATTTGTAAAATTTTCTCTCTGAAATATAATATAAACTGGATCAAATAGCATCGTAACAAGGCATAGAGGCATGTAACAAGGGCGGCAAGATAATTGAAAGGCATGTTTGAGAGAACTCGTGGTTTCTACCAAGATTTATGTTGTATCTTGCGGTATTGAATTGCTTTGTTATATTCTAATATAATTTATTCATACACATATCTTCTCTTTACAATACAGGGTGCTACAAATTTCGGGTACGAGCATTATGGCTATCTCGGTAACCGTAATAGTACGAACATGGTTAATCTGGGGCAAAGTTGGGCTTTGGGATGTTCACCAAGATGCAATCAAAAGTTTCAAAAATTTCAAGGATAGCTGAGTTTTTTTTTGGAAAAAACGGATTTTTTGAAAATTAATTTTATTTTTTCCTGTCGTTACATTTTAGAAAATCAAAATACTAATTACACATACCCATAGCCACTCTATTAGGGTTATATGATAGTATTTTTAGATTTTCAAATTACCTGATAATTTGTGAGATACAGAGGCCGACTTAATTTTTGTAAATACGGACCTGCATTTTTTATTTAAGATTTTGAAAGAACTGGATCTCGTAAGTATAATGATGAAAAACAAAACTATTTAATTATTATTTAAAATGGTTTGTTTAAATTATTTAATCTGATTATATTCATCGCAACAATATTGATCAGCGCTAATTAACATTGAATAAGGAAAATCGAGCCAATTGGAAGATTCAAATAAATAATATCCAGGTCAGCAATTTAAAGATATTATTTTCAACTTTTTTATCGTGAATTTGAAATTCTCAGTGTGCGATCTAATAATATGCATAATATTAATCGTAGTTATTATAAATAAATCAACTTTTACAAACTAGTTTCTAATGCTCTACATGTTCGAAAGGGTTACCACCATCCCTATTGCACCAATTTATTTTTCGTTCAATTTTATTTATAGCTCTTTGAACATTCTTCTCATACTTCCGAATACATTTTGTACTCTTTATTGTAAATGTTGAGATGTATTGATTTCACTTTTACAAGTGACGTCAAGTAATGACACCTCAACCCACCTTCCCTTGTCTAGGAACCTCGCTGGCCATTATACTGCTCTACCATTGCCAATCCATCTTCCTGGGAAATGATTTGATTGTTTATATTATATTATATTTATATTGTTTTTTATTATTTTATTACATTTGATTTATTACACAAACTATCAACTAATTTGAAAATCTAAAAATACTATCAGATAGAAAGTGGCTATGAGATTGAGCAATTAGTTTTTTGATTTTCTTAAAAGTAACGACAGGAAAAAATAAAACTGATTTTCAAAAATCCGTTTTTTTCCCAGAATACTCAGCAATCCTTGAAATTTTTAAAACTTTTTGACTGCATCTCGGTGAACATCCCAAAGCGCAACTTTGACCCAATTTAACCATGTTCTTTTTTATTACGGTTACCGAGGTACCTAGTCGTACCTCAAATTTGTAGCACCCCGGTTTATTTTATTTTTTTAGAATCCAAGAATAACTTTGCGGGCAGGGAAGGTTTTTGGAACAATAATTATTAAAATCACTTAATATTTTCATTGTAGGTACAATGAAGACGTACTGGCTGGAAAGCAGCGAATGCCGGACACCGGTGCCCAGACTACAGGACACCTTCCTCAAGAAGCAAGAATACAGTGACGATCAGCCCTTAATTCCAGCACCCGCCACACCAACACTGAGCAGATCGGTAGCTTATTCCCCGATAACATTCCAGGATGTGGCCAGAAGGAGTATAGTCAGTTCGCCGAATAGAGGAGATGTGTCAAGTCGGGGTAAGAATATCCAATTCATTATAAATATTAGATTAATATGAAATGAAAAAGAAAACCCATCAAAAACATAGAATCTAAAAAAATCTTCTTTAATATTATTTTGAATGATATATCACCTGAAAAAAAAGGAGAATAACCTACAAGATGAAATAAGATCCCATCAAAAACATACAATGTAAAAAAATACCAAGTCTGGCAACACAATTCTTCCACTCTAAAAAATTGTGAGATCTCCTGTAAAACCAAGTCAGTTTATTTTATTTAATCTCTCTTTAAACACCTTTATCAACAATTTTGTTATAAATTGTTAGTATCAATATTAGTCATCTTTATTTCTGTAGTAATTATGATGACTTGGCAATTACCAATAATAAAATTATAAAAGAATAATCTGCTATTTCGATTATGAAGTAAATCTAAACAATACACTTAAAAATACAGTTTTTTAATTAGTATAGAATATCATATCGTACAATTGCCAAGTCATTATAATTATTGAAGAAATAAAGAATTGAGAAATAAAGATGACTAATATTGATACTAACACACGTTTTTTTTAGACGGCCTGCCCGCTGCTCCAGAGAGCATATAGTAAAAGATAATATATCAAAGAGCCAGCTTTCTTAACATACTTTCCAGACGTTGCTAACTCTCGTACTAGTGTATAAGAAGGCTAACAGAAATACACAGATTTATGTTTGGACTGTTATTTTTTTTAGGCAAAAGATCAAACTCAGATGGAGCCACCCATCCATCTTGGGATCCAACTCTCTACTTCGGATCGCCGATCCTCGCTCGAGAAATTGAACTAAACGGAAGGGAAGAGAAAACACCTCTACTAAAAGCAATCAAAGCCAAGGAAGAAGATGATAAAATAGAAGAAAAAGAGAAGGAGAGAGAGGAGGATACTGATGTGGAAATTATTGACCACGATAATGGAAGTGTCAGCTCAACCACTACTGCTACGCCTAGTCAATCGCCTCTGAAGTCACCTTCTGCTATAACACTTAGAGAATACAGGTATATTAACATAAATAATTTAAATAAATAAAACAAAGTTCGGTTAGTAACACTATTTTTAACTGAAGAACGGCTGGACCGATTTTAATTATCTCTAATGATCAGCAATAATCGGTCATTCGTGCCAAAAGTATATATAATACTGTTCGGGTTGCTCTCAGGGGTCGGGTAGAGCGGGTGTGTGGCCGAAGGAAATATATATTATATTATAGAAATCTGTCTAAGGGCCATTTCGCACCAACACAGTCCAATCCAGTCACGATCAGTCACGTCGGACGTTGCTGAATCCAATCTAGGACAGTCATGAGAAAAACAAATGCGGGAACGAAAGTTGTTTTCAAACAAAACACGTCGTGTACAGTCCAGTCGCGTCCAGACTGGTCAAGACTGATAGTGATTCGTTCGGTCGAATTTTTATGCCAATCATTTGCGATATTTGTACACAAATGGATGTGGAAAGTTTATTTGTTTTTGTTAGACATAAAGAGGCGATATATAACCCCAAGCATTGGTCCCATTCGAAAAAAATTGTAAAATTTCTTGGCATCATTTAATAAATCGGGAAATAAGTGACTAAAACATCCGAAAACAAGTCTTCTATTATGAATGGGATGTGTCTAAAATAAATTTTTCCTTCGCTTTCTTCTTTTTATAATCGACGTAAAATGATTACTCTAAGAATCCCGTTCATTTTCAAAGCGTCCTGTTGTTAAACTGCTTATTTTTGCTGAAAACACGTTAAAAAAAATGTTACCAACAAACGTCGGACGCGTTTGGTGTGAAAGCAGTGGACTGTAGTGATTTGACTGGACTAGACTGAATCTGACGGGAATAGACTGGACTGTGTTGGTGCGAAATGGCCCTAAGGCTTAGCCCGATACTGTCGTGTTAAGTCACACCCAAAATTCCAAACACACGTGCTTTGATTAAGGCTTGATTAAGGTTTGCAGAGCTTCAGCATTTGCCATAAAATAACGAGCAATTTGTTACAAAACCATATAAATTATATATCACTGTAATCACAAAACTTTAATCTATTTCCGTATTGTAACAGAATTTTAAATTGTCTTTATTTTCGAGAAAATTTAGTTCAAACATAAGGAATATTTTGTTGATGTTTGACCATCAAAATCTTAAAAATAAAAAAGTTGTCTAAAAATGTGCTACAATACGGATATAGTATAACTCTTTATCATTCATTTCCTTCTTCATTTGCGTAAAAATATCTAGCCAGTTTTACATAAATCTTTAAATGCTTAACGCTTATTTTGCATTTTTTTTGGACTAGTGAAATGGACTCTTAAGTACACACATGGCCAAAATTATTGCATATATCGTTTAAAAATATACGGAAAGGAAAGAACCTTTTTTTATACATAGCTTTAATAATCTGTAATAATTTTTTTTTTGTTAAAATGGATATGGTAAACAATGTTTATCGTTCCTACAAATTACAAATTCTTGCACATTTCGATTTGTGGTCTCTTGGGTTTCAGAAGCAATATGACCATTGTTTTGGCCTTAAAATGCCTAGGAACATTATTTCAAGTTTAATAGAGTCAGAATAGTAACACTGTCTCAAGCTGGCAAGTTGCAATAGCTGAAATTGTAAGAGTTAATGAAAGCGATGTTTTGCGAATATTAAAAAAATTCAGGGAGACAAACGAGGTTACAGACGGGCCTGGAAGAGGTAGAAAGAGAGTTACTACTGCAGTGCAAGACAGTCAAATATCCCTAATTGCACGACGCAATCCCTTGCTTTCTAGTATTGCTGTTAAAAATGAGTTAGCTCGCCTTGAAGGAGTAAATGTTTCAAGAAATACCATAGCAAGAAGACTCCATGACAGAGTATTACATTTAAGGAGGCCTCTACGTGTTCCGAAGCTTAATTTACAGCATAAAATTACGCGACTACAACGAGCTGAGAAGATGAGAGCAAATGGACCTAATTGGAATTTCGTCATGTTTAGTGATGAAACAAGAATAGGCCAAGTGTCAGACTCGCGACGAACTTTGGTCTGGAGAGCATCTGGAAGACGAGCACGCTTGAATGCAGCTCAACCCCGTGTCCCGTTTCAAGGGGGAAGCATTATGGTATGGGCAGATATAATGCACGGAACTGAAACTGCTTTTTTATCGTTATATTATACAATAATTTTGGCCATGTGTGTATACCATAGTTGAGATAACAATACGATTTGAGTGTGACTTATTTATAACATATTGATGAACCAAACCAAAGAAAGATTTTTTATACCTACCTATTTTATCTATTTTCCTTTTCAGGAATGCCATATCAAAAGAACTGAATGCCGGACCTAGCAATAGCTCCAGAAGCGTAAGTCCTCCCATTAGCAAAGGAAAAGCCAGTTTGCGAACTTCTAATCACATTCCATCGTTGGATATTACTCCTATAAACACCTCGGAATTCGATACAGTAATACCAGAAAGCAATTCACGGACAAATGTAAGTAGAGTATTAGGTATAGACGAAAGTTCTATTTGGATATTTGAAAAATAAACTATAAACTAACACAGGATGCGTCAAAAAGTGTGCGTTAGGGTGATCCAAAAAAACTAACCTATGGAATTTATGGGTTAAAATGAACCTAATAACCGAGAAAAAGATACCCCCGGAAGGCAGGATTTTTAGCTCAATTGTGTCGGTGAACATTCAAAGTTTTCCATTTAATAACACGTAATTTTTTTTCCATTAAAAGTACCATAACTATGAAACGGTTTACGAGAAAACATTTTACATCGCGGATGTAGAATGTAGAATGAGTAAGAGGGGGGGGGGGTTAATCACGCGACTTTAAATTATTTTTAAAGGTATTTTGTTACTTTATTCGATAGAAACTTTGAATAGAATTACATATCATATGTTAACTTTTGACATATTCGCTTTAAAAAACATCGTATCTAGAGTGCCATGGCTGTGTTAAAAATACTAATTTTTAATCAAGGAGCCTTGGAATAATAGATTTGATCGTTTAATGTTTTTAGTATTTTGTCCTGGCCGGTTAAAAGATGCCCAAATCGTATTTTTAATCATATCTCAATTTTTTCAAATGAAACGAGTGTGGCTCATTAGCATTTTTATAAAAAACATTTTTTACGAGAAATTTTGTATTATACACTTGGTATTTCGGGTCAAATTGTCGTTATGAATCGCATGTTACAATTTCAAATAAACCACATGCGAGAATGTCAAAAAATGTTTTGACAACAACTGAATACGTCAATCACTCCTAATTTATGTCATATACTAATACACCAAATCTCGTTTTTTATCTGGAAAAATAAAAAAGTTATAGGGGTGAGCCACTTTTGAAACGCACCAGGTATATGTACATATAGGGGCATAGAAAAATATCCGTTTTCCACTATTTTGTTATTAGGAAGTATCCAGTCCGACTAAAACACCCGAATTTGGAAGAGCCATGTACAAGTATGCCAAGAACTTGGGAAAGCACTCTTGGAATCACAACCATAAAGACATGTCGGAATCGAAGAGCGATGGGAATATAAAAGACCGTCAAACGGTGAGGATACCTGGGCCCGTATTCTGTAACTTTGACATAAAAACGTTACGCTTTCAAAGCGGTGAGCGCAAGTATTCGATCAGAGAAACGCAAGGCAATCGATTTTGGTATACTCGTTGCCATGCGAATCGTGTTCTGGATACGCTTTGAACACATATTGGCAACATCACAATTTCTAATGTAGCTAATAGTCAAAAGTTGATAATTGACGGATGTAACAATGAAAAATGTCAATGTTACGTGACTTTCATAACCTATTGTTGAGTTATGTCAAGCTATTTTTCTATGGATATGTCATTATTCTTATTATACGAGGGAAGTGTTGAAGACGCTTCTCAGCATTTTCGATGTTTTGAACAATATTTATAGCTGTCAAGTCGTAAATTATCAATTACTTATTGAGGAATTTATAAAAGACTTTGAATAAGAAGACTAAGGAAGGAGCATATCAAAAATCTTAGGTAAACCGCGATGGGCCTCAAATATAGCCGACTTAAATTCCGGTTTATCAGTGTCGTTCTAATTTTATTTAAAAAATGTAAAACTATGATGTAGGGTAGACGTGGGGTAGACTCAATAATTTGTTGTTTTATTTTACGTTGTGAATAAATGTTGGTAGTTATTAAAATTGTTATAAAAATATATAATTCTAAAAAAATAGATAAGTTATAATAAGTATTTATTACAACAAACATACAATGATACGCGCTACTGAAGCAGGTAAGTCAAATTAACGTATCCTAAATTCTTTGACATCTAATCTTGACAAGTAATAAATAAAAGCTAAAATGCAAGAAAAAATATATATAATTTAGTTAATTAAGTGAATTTCATAATGATCTATTACCAAATTAGAAAAGTTGTTCCATTATTTCACTCAATTTTTTGCTTATCTACCGCACGCTACACAACCAACTACTGTTAATTTAAGTAAGCCAGCCATTACTATCTAGATTTACTACCTTTATACAACTATCAGTAGTAGAATAAATAATAAATAACATAAAATAAGCTCCGTAAAGACTGACAAATCCACAAAATTTCAAATCAAATTCAAATGTGTTTTACCGCCCACCATGCATGAATACATGGATAGCATTATGCTCCTTCCTTAGTCTTCTTATTCAAAGATAAAAGAAGTAGTAATTTTCACTAAAGAGCGAGATAACGCACAAAATCACAATTTTTTTCGATTTTCACTGACATGACAGTTCGACAAGCAAAAGGATCCTTTAAGGCAACCGTTTTCAAAGCGCTCAGCGCAATCAGTAAACACGCAACGCCCGTTAGACGAGAATACCGAAATCGTTAATTAAGTGCGCGCTCAGCGAAAATTAACGTCATATACGCTGAGCGTCTAAAAGCGCTTAGCGTTTTCAAAGTTACAGAATACGGGCCCTGCACACCAAAGCCGTACACTGACACGCAATACCAAATAAACTTTTAGTCACGTGATTATTGATCGGCACAGCGTTGCCCACTTATTTTCTTGTAAATAAATATTTTAAGAAACAAAAATAAATTAATTATAAATATATAAACAGTTATTATTTACATCAACAAAACCTTCTTAACAACACATAACGGATATAAAGGGCCATTACTACCGCTTTCCCGTTCAAAACATTCTATTAAAGTTGCGATGGGGTTTTTACCGCTATTAAACTATCTTGTACACTTCGCAGTAAAAGAGATTCTAAAAACAACAATCTGCGACTCCGATAGTAAAAAGTTTTAAGCTTAAAGTATCATAACACAATTCATTTAATCAAAAAACTCGTAATACAAAACTAAAGTGTCAAAACAAATGACAATGCCAGGAAATAAGTAAATAAATGTGGCAACTTGACATTTTTTACAGCATAGCTACCACCTGAATACCCAGCGGGAAATTTAAGTTCCAGTTAGTCAGCCCGGCGCCCAATTTGTCCATGGTTGGCAACGATGAATTTAAAAATCGCGCCCTCGATTACGTAACTAAAAGTTTAATTGGTATCAAATACCGTGCTGGCAACTGTTACTTTTGGGTCGGCATTTACATGTGTGGAAGTAAATCGCATAGGGATCTCATTAAGTCGGAGTGAGAGAAATGCGACCGACCGACGCGACGCGCGACGGTGTGCTGTTGCGGCGTTGCCGATACGCCTTTCCCTATCAAGTAAAGTAAAATCACGATGGCAAACCGCTTATTTTTAAAAGACTTTTTTTTTCAAGAGATAACTAGATAAAATCATTAGACATGTTTCTGAGCATCTGAAATGGAATTATAAGGATATCGTTAAGGTGTCTTTTTTTTATAACGTGAAAACGTCAGTAATCGCGATAATTTAAAAACTCAACTTTTTAACACATAACAGGCCATAACTCAAGAACCACTTTAGATATTGAAACTTTTTTTTATTTTCCAGATCGGATATTTTACAATATGTTTACATAAGAAAAATTCGATAAGGTTGTTTTTTCCATTCAAAAATTGTAAACAATCCATCCATTTACTTTTAGAGCATAGCAATTTTCAGCAATCGTGTAATTTTTTTATTGAGAAAGATTTTCACATACTGTCTACAAAGAAAATACAGCAGAAATATTAACAAAGTTCTTGAAAAAACTACTATTACTACTACTCTATTATTACTAATAGATTTCGAGATATCGATTTTTGATTTCGGAGTTCTAATAGCGCGACCACTATCGAACACCCACTCAATTCCACTTATTTTTACCAAAAATACAAGTGTTTCTAGCTTGCACTTAAAAAATTCAAGCTATAGGGAAAATTACAACGACTCGTTAATAAATAAACAAATTAAGTATCACGAGACGTAATTAAATCGTGAAGCTGAACGCATGACGTACACCCTCCCTAGAACTTTAAGTACTGACAGAGGTATTGATTGGGTCGACCGGTCAACTGCGACAAATCTGCTATATCCCCTTCCACGTCTCTTAGCGATGTGCACAGTTTCTCGGTTTATTTCATACATTTGGCAACGTGTTTACTGTTCTCTCTTTGTTCAGTACATTATAAACGCATTGTACTCTTCTTACATACGGAAATCTCGACCCAAAACTAACCTTTGCCAGCCTTTAGTATATATTAGTTGTCCCATTAGTTAGTTACACATGTTGAATAATATACTGAATTAATAAATTAACGTTAAAGTTGTTGTATTTCCTTTTCAGGTGACACTGTCCGTTCCAAACAGCAGAAGTCAGCCGAACTTCGGCAAGACGTCCCACCAGAACAGGCAACACAATCAGCAATGTTGTTCTGGGTTCAGCGCCCCGCACCGGCACAAACTACAGAACAACGCTTGTATCATAATTTAAGAACAAAAATCTCAATTCGTAGTCTTTAATAAAATAATCAATTAGAACGCAATTTGTGAAGAGAATAGTGGGGCATTTTCACCTGTCAGTATCACTGACTGAACAAATAATGAACGTGTTTCATTGAAAATGTGTTTCCACGTGCACCGAAAAAAATATTTGATTTTCATTTTAGTTACAGTGAAAATATCTTTCTTGACAATGAAAAAAATCTGGGTATAATTATATTATTTATTTATTATATTATATCAAAAACCCCAGACAGCACAGTGACATTTTAAAGCCATCTATAAGACAACTTGTTTCAACATTCCTGATATCTCAAAGACGTCTATTTTCGCCTTTAGACGTATTAAAGACATCTTTTACCAATGTCTGATGTTAAAAAATCCAACATCTTTAAGACGTCTTGAGTACAATGTCTTTAAGATATATTTTAACAATGTACTTAAGATGTCTTTTAATATGAATGAAAATGGGAGACAATGGTGAATTATAAAATAAAACATCTTCTTGGACCGGCATTGTCTTTAATTTTTAAATTAAGCATATTTCTCTCAGATGTTACACTGACCAATATGAAGTGAACAGTTAACATTTTTTCTGACAGAAACGTTATGTATTGGTATTTTCTCCTTGGACAACCACTGGAGGGACATCTTCAGATGCGTTATCATACGCATCTAAAATATGAATCATAGGAATAAGGTAATTGTTCAAATATATCTAACAACCTAAATGTTTTAAACTTACCTGGCTTACCTACAATAATATCAGCTTTAACTTCTTTGATCAGCTTTAATTATGAAATTTTGGTAAATTCTCTGATGAAACTTTATATCACGTCCCTTTGCCAAACGGTTTTGCGCGCCTTTTTACAACTTACAACAACGACAAGAACAAACATTTTCCGCGGGGTTTTCCATAGATTTCGATCACATAACCTCACATCAACATCAACCACAGAAGATAACTGTAACGCCTGTCAATTGTCATATTTGCGCTTATAAATTAAATCAGGATAATGTTTTTATTTGTTAAGATTATACCATATTTCTGTCATATTATACCAGATTATACTCTCCTTTTTTATGCTTATCGCCTACTCTAGAAATAAAAACGAGATAAATAGAAAAAATTAAATTTAAAATTTCTAATCATTTCTAATGTCATTTTAGAGACGTCCTAAAGATATTTTATTTCGTTATCTTATAAATATCTTTAAAATGATGTCCAAAAGTTGTCTTATTTTAGTCTTTAGGCGTTAAGATCTAGTTAAGATATAAAAAAGACGTCTTTAAGATATTATGTGCTGTCTGGGACATAATAAAATATCCTATTTTTCGTAAAGTTCATCAAGTGTTCTTTGATTAGACATTGAAATTTTTTTTACGAAATACAAATAATAGAAGAAAAATATATTTTAGTGAAAGCGTTTCGAAATTGACAGTTTTTAATATTTATTTGAGATTCGAAATGACATTCTTTTAGGCTCTAGTATCTAAAAGTGACACTTGTTTAGACACTAGTGTCTAAAAGTAAAAAATGAAACGTTAGAAACAATGAAAATATTTATTTATTATAAATCTTAAAGGTACAATTATTTAAATTATTAAAGTGAATACAAGAGGGATCCAACTTTTTGTCTCTAAGAGAAATGCAAGTTGTAGGAGTCGGAATAAGTAAATTTCTTGAACTGGCAATGCTGGTAGCTTCTGCCTCTACGTGAACTGCTTTTAATTTCTTATTTGGCGTATCTTTCTGTCCCATGATTCTTTTTGCTATTTCGGTTTTCTGTTCAATTGAATTTTCAAGGTAACTTTCAGAAACCGAGCTTGATCGCCATCCTCCATGTTGCTTTAAAACTGTTATGTCCGCTCCTGAATCTGCCAGCATTGTTGCATAGCTGCGCCGGAATCAATGACCAGTGTATTCAATGGCGTTGGAGAGTCCAAGAAATTCCACTATCTTTTTTGGCATACCTCCAATTGTATTGATTCCAGCTGGCAGGATACAGCATTGATTTTTTTCGATATGTCAAGAAAAATCGCTGATGTGTCACATTGAGTGGTAGAAGTTTTACGTACTTACGAAATACATGTAAGAAATTGATACCATCTATTGGTCCCTCAGTAATCGTAAACAATCTTGGAAAATTAGTTTTTGTATTCGGAATCTTCACACTAATATAAATAACTGACAATCTTTAATGGCATCTACGGTTAAAAACGTGATTCCTTCCCACCTACATGCTCCAAATACTCCAACGATTAATATACAGGGTGGGCCACTGAAAACTTACAATAGCTATAATTCTTAAACCAAAAAAGATATCAAAAAAATAAAAAATACCGTTTCTATGATATCGAGGGGGAATACATATGACGTATTTTTTGAACCGCCCCGACCTACCCCTTAGGCGGCACCCCTACTCACTTGAAAATCTTAAATAGCAACACCCCACTTGTTGCGCCTTTTTGGAAAGCCCATAAAAATGCTAAACGATGATCATAAAGTTTTTAGGGTGAAATTGAAAAAATACCCCTTACACGAAAAATTAGGTGGACATTAATGAAAAAAGTGATTTTTCAGCATAAGTTACAAATTGTAGACCCACCCACTCACTTCTAATCTCAAGATAGCGGTATCCCACTTGTGACACTTCTTTGGAAAGCTAATTGAAATTGCTAAACGATGGTCATACAGATTTCAAAATCTGTCTTATTACTTCAATCAATTACTTCAATCTATTCAACAATTACTGGTAAGTAGTGATAAGAAATGTAGGTTTGACAATTTGAAAGAAATTTAAAATGATAATTTATTTTAACAATTGCTCAAAATGACAGCCGTTTTGTTCCATACAACAATACAAACGATTTTCAAATTCTTCTCTCACTTTTTGGAAAGTCTCTCTCGTAATATTTCGACATGCTTCAGTTATCCTCTGCCGCAATTCTTGCAACGAACCTGGTTTTGTCTTGTAGACTATGGATTTAGTGTAACTCCACAAGAAAAAGTCTAAAGGAGTGAGATCAGGTGACCTTGGCGGCTACTCGATTAGACCCCTTCTGCCAATCCATTGCCTTGGATAATCTATCCAATCACCGCCTTGTGACAATAGAATAATGCGAAGGGGCTGCATCTTGCTGAAAGTGTATGAGGTCTTCATTAAGAGTTAAATTTTCTTCCAAATCTCTTTGATTTTCAACCTCATTTACAATAGCTGGCTCTATCAAATTGTTCAGCATTTCCACATAAGCATCACCAGTCAAATTTCCGTCGATGAAAATGGACCTCTAATTTTATCGCCTAGTATTCCGCACCAAACATTGAGCTTTTGGGGATGTTGGGTGTGTCCTTCAACAACAATATGCGGATTCTCATCGCTCCAGTATCTGCAGTTCTGCTTATTCACAATTCCGTTTAAAAAAAAATGAGCACTCATCACTAAAACAAATATTTTTAGTAAGTGAAGGCTCCCTTCGAATTTCCTCCGTCATTAGTTTACAGAACTGAATCCTTCTATCTGGATCGTCGTCGCCAAGTTCCTGCAGAATCTTCATTTTGTAGGGATGGAATTTGTGCATTTTCAATACTCTCCTGACAGATGTTCGAGGTATACCTGTGATTGATGCCAACTGGCGTGTTGATGCTTCTGGATTGACCGATACCTGACCAATAACTTCCATCTGCATTTCGTCAATCAGTACCCTGGGCCCTGTCCTTGTTTTATTTTTGACCGACCCAGTTTCTTCAAACTTTAAAATCAAATCTCTGACATAAACGTGACTTAAGTTTTTGTCCGGATTTCTCTCATTGAAAGCACGGGCCGTTCTCAAATAACACATACCTTCAGCACCATAAAGAAAAACTATTTGAATTCTTTCTTCTACAGTATAAACCATTTTTCTTTCAAATGAGCGAATCAAATAAACGTTTAAAATACCACCAAATTTGCAAACGATTGAAAATCGATAGAAGACAGTGCAAAAACGCAAAGATATGCCGGTTTAAGATTCCTGTTTGTTGAAAGTAAAAAAATAGATGATAAGGAAGAATTTGCGTTATCGCAAAATTAGGCTGTAAAAATATCTATGTGTTGCCTTTTTTATTATCTACATTTAAAAATGGCATTGATGAGATTAGAAGTGAGGGGATGGTACCTAGGGGTGGGTCGGGGTGGTTTAAAAATGCCTCATTTGCCTCATTTAGCTGGGTCCCAAATTGTAACTTATGCTGAAAAAATTACTTTTTTCATTAATGTCCACCTAATTTTTCGTGTAAGGGGTAGTTTTTCAATTTCACCCTAAAAACGTTATGATCGTCGTTTAGCATTTTTCATGGGCTTTCCAAAAAGGCCCCACAGGTTGGGTATTGCCATTTAAGATTTTCAAGTGAGTAGGGGTGCCGCCTAAGGGGTAGGTCGGGGTGGTTCAAAAAATACGTCATATGTATTCCCCTTCGATATCATAGAAACGGTATTTTTTATTTTTTGATATCTTTTTTGGTTTAAAAATTATAGCCATTGTAAGTTTTCACTGGCTCACCCTGTATATATATATTATACAACGATTTCATAAAGCGTTCTATTTCCAGTTTTGTAAATACTTTTAATTTCTTTGCCTGATATCCGGAAGCTTTTCTTTTTAAAAATGCAATAAGGTTTGTGAATTTGCTACTATCTACGTTTGTGGTAAATCATGGTGCGGAGCATCGAATATTTACTCCGCAGAGTTGACGGCTTTAAGGTACTGGATAACTTCAGGAAATAGGCTAGCAATACCTTTTCTATGAAATTATCAACATGTTTTTCTTTGAGCCAGGTTTCAAAGTTGTTGTAGGTGGTCTCGTATAAGATTTTCGACTTCTCGGGCACTAACGTGGATAGCGCAGTTTCAGTAGCTTGTTGAATATCCAAAGACTATCATTATCACTCATTTTTTTACAAAACTTTGTAGGAAATACAGCGACGTTTGAACCTTTTTCATCATCGTGAACGATATTTTCACGGTAACTAAAAATATTTTTTTTTTGTTGCATCCTAATATTCCTACTTTCAGTTAAAGTGAATGGTAGTTTTACTGTCGTTCATTGTGACTGAACAATAATTACAAACTAAAGTAACAGACTGTTACACACACTGACTGATTCACTGTTACTAACAGTGAATCAGTTAGACTGCTTCAGTGAGACCTACAGGTGAGAAAACACGACATAATTAAGATAATGCACATATTACGTGCAGTATATTTGTTTTTTATTTATTTTTGTTGTGAACAAGAATCATTTAGATAGTACGTTTCCGAAATCGTATAAGTTAGAAAACCACTTAATAAAAAAATTTAAAAGAAAAGATGACAAACGTGAAACACCTATATATACAATCCAACAAACGACGTCATGGACGGCTGGGGAACGACAATCGACGATAATTTTGGCTAGGTCAAGCCCTAGACGTCAATGTCTTGGTCCTATTCTTCTTTAATTTGAATGGCGCTTACTGCCAGTTTGCCTTAAGAAGGTTGTCATTTATTTTTATATTGAGGAAAAATTATTTTTTAATGGTGTAGTTTAAGTTATTCCCCAGGCGTCTTGACGCCGTTTTTTTTCGATCATACGGCGTATTATTAAGATGGAATCAAAAAACCTGGTTAAGTAGAAATATTTTCGGAAGATGATTCAGTAGTATTTCTCATTTAACTAACGTTAAAAATAATAAATTTTAGTACATCTGACGTAACTATACAGGGTGGATCGTAAATAAGGCAAAATATTTTTTCGGGAATGATATATCAAATATGATAGTGTCAATAGTCTATTAATCTATAGTGTCAAAATATTACAAACTATTTATAACCGATTTTTGGGAATCATATGGTAAGCAACTACAATATATTTTTTTTTCTTATAAGCTATAAGTAATTATGCGTATTAAAATTCTCTCTTTTGTTTGTATGTTTTAATATTTCTCAAAAAGCAGGTAGATGTATGACTTGTTAACTTAAAGTAACTTTTATTTAAATAAAATAAGGTCCGTGACTTGATCTTAAATCTTTTTGACTGCAGTGTATTAATTTCTGTTACTGAAAATGGAAAAAATACTTTGCAATATACTTTCCAAATTTAGATGTAAATTATAATATAAATCACTGTGTAATGTTCAAATAAAAATACTTCTAGTCATATACAAGTTTAATAATATCAATGTGATCGTATCTAATGTCAAATAAGAATTTTTCTCAATGTCTTTGAAGTTCACATTTAAAAATAATATCTAGATGGACGAAATCAATATAAATGAGCTTTTTAATAAGAAGTAGATTGTATTTTATTACTCAAGAAATCTCAAAATGGATTATAATGTTAGATAATTTTTAGTCTAACTATTGAAAGTCTTTAACAGTTTTTTTTATTAAGCCCCATCTACGTTAATATATTTTTTCAAACGTCACAAAAGTATTAATTTTTGCGACGTGATTGACAATATAAAAAAGTCATTTTGACGCCTAAGCACAAAACTAAGGCTGTATTCCGTTGCAAAACCAGGCGAACCAGACCGGTAAACTATGGTAAAGAGCGGTTCCTGAAAAATATCGGTTTGATACGGAACGGTTTGGTAAAATACTGGAAACGTCAAATGTTGACGTTTTCAAAATTTCAATACTTTTATTATAAAATTTATCTTTTATGCATTTTTAATGTATGGGCTACTTCGGACAGCAAGGGTAAATTCGGACAACGGGTCCTTAAAAGAGAAAAAATATGAAGGGGATAGCGAAATCATCAAAGCAGCCGCGTGTGGACTGGAACGTGTTTAAAACAGTTGCCCTCAGACGTCTCTTAAATATCGAGTGTTTTTCGGGCCCGGCGTATTTTTTACGTCAATTTTTGTAAGTATGCAATTTTTGTTGTTTTTTTAAAGTGGAAAAAGTAACTGGCATACAACTACCTATTGTTCATAAAGTCGTACTTTTTTTAGTATTCAGTAGGTATATTATCTGAAAGTGTTTTGTGTAATTTGAAGATTTTTAATCGTTCAATTTTTTTTTCCAGATGGTCGTAAGCAAAAAAATCATATTTTGAAGGTTAACTTCGGACATGGTTCGAAGTTACAAAAAGCAACTGGGGAGTCGCCCCTACCAAAATTATTCACCAGAGAGGTTACAGCAAGCAGTAGTAGATGTCAAAGCCCCGCGAAAAACCTTAAGAGAGGCGGCTGAGTATTATAGGATTCCCAAATCCACAATTGGGGATAAAGTTAAGGGGATTCATGATAAGAATCCAGGACGGCAACCAGTGCTGAGTATCGAGGAAGAGGCATAGTTTTTGACTGATATTTTTAGATATAATCAAATCTTTTTTAATAAAAATGTCTTAAATAATGTTTGAAGTTTCCATTTAACTGGTATAACATCAAATTTACACATTTTTAAAGGCATGTCCGAAGTTACCCCACCTATGGGGATAACTTTGGACACTTTTCAAACAAAAAAATATATACGTTAGAAAAAGAAAGTTTAACATTTTTTTTTAGTTAGACATAGAGGAAGGATGTAGTAACCCACACAAAAAATATTGGTTGAATTTGAACACACTTAGGTCAAGTAACTTACAAAAAACCTCAAAAACTGTCCGAAGTAGCCCCGTTTTACGGTACCTATTCTCTGCTTTTACGTTTGCTCCTCCTTTTCAATGGAGTTTAATATTGAAAATTAATTTATTAATGAACTGTTAAACCCGTTAGACAGCTCAAGTGAAGATTTGCAGGTCTAATATTAAAATAGATCAATAATAAATAAACAAATCTAATCAATATTTATATTTTTATAAGTTACAAAACATTCACGATTACTTGTTCTCTTATTATTCATGTTTTCTTTATATGTTCCTGACAATGGCAAGAAACAATGGCTGCATGATAAGTTTAAATGGTCCTAAAAAGTCATTCTGTTTAGTTAATGAAATTTATTTACCTTTACTACCTACCTTTCTTTGCTTTTGGATATAAATACAGGATATTACAAATTTTAGAAATTAAATGAGAATTTCACTCGAACTTCCAATATTTGCTTGATTTCTCTCACATAAATGACATTAATTGACAAACAAAACCAGAAAACCCAGCCTTCTCGCGCTGGTTAGTTTGGTGACAGTTATGACCGATATTTTTCAGGAACCGTATTCCGTAATAAGAAAACTTTCAGGAAACCGATAGAAACGGGACATAAAACCATAACCAAGGTAAGCAACGGAATACACCCTAAGAAAATATATTATTAAACTGACATAAAGTGTCAAATTAAACGAGCGTAACTATAGTTTCTTGATATATGATCTGATATAATTACATACAAGGTATTAAGGTATTACTTTTAAATCTTTTTATATTATTTGGAACGTTTAAAATTGTTTAAAAATATAGATATTTGTAACGTTTGAAAAAAAATAGCGTATAGTTCTATTCGGAGTAAAAATTACTTTTTGTGCCTCGCCTCAAACATACAGCCTCGACACAAAAAATATAATTTTTACTCCAAATAAAACAATATACTATTTTTCCAAACGTCACAAATAGTTATTTTTTTATACAAGACGATAAAATGGTATTTTATACGACGATAATGCAATTTTATCGTCGTGTATAAAACAATATTTTTTTCCATAGCGAGTTACGTTTTAAAAAATATTCAGAAATTATTATTTCAAGGAATTTATTACGAGTAGAAAAAATATTGTGGTGGGTTGGCGTTGGTTTCTACGTAATTTGACATACCGTGCTGGCAACAGTTACTTTTGGGTCGGCATTTACATGTGTGGAAGTAAATCGCATAGGGACTTATTAAATGCGACCGAACGACGCGACGCGCGACGGTGTGCTGTTGCGGCGTTGCCGATGCGCCTTTCCCTATCAAGTAAAGTAAAATCACGATCGCAAATCGCTTATTTTTAAAATCCTATTTTTTCAAGAGATAACTAGATAAAATCATTAGACATGTTTCTGAGCATCTGAAATGGAATTATAAGGATATCGTTAGGGTGTCATTTTTTTATAACGAGAAAACGTCAGTAATCGCGATAATTTAAAAACTCAACTTTTTAACACATAACAAGCCATAACTCAAGAACCGCTTTAGATATTAAAACTTTTTTATATTTTCCAGATCGGATATTTTACAATATGTTTACATAAGAAAAATTCGATAAGGTTGTTTTTTCCATTTAAAAATTGTAAACAATCCATCCATTTACTTTTAGAGCATAACAATTTTCAGCAATCGTGTAACTTTTTTATTGATAAAGATTTTCACATACTGTCTACAAAGAAAATACAGCAGAAATATTAACAAATTTCTTGAAAAAACTACAATCTATTATTTCTAATAGATTTCGTGATATCGATTTTTGAATTCAGAGTTCTAATAGCGCGACCACTATCGAACACCCACTCAATTCCACTTATTTTTACCAAAAATGCAAGTGTTTCTAGCTTGCTTACTTTCTAGTAACTTTCTAGCTTGATTGGGTCGACCGGTCAACTGCGACAAATCTGCTTATCCCCTTCCACATCTCTTAGCGATGTGCACAGTTTCTCGGTTTATTTCATACATTTGACAACGTGTTTACTGTCCTCTCTTTGTTCAGTACATTATAAACGCATTGTACTCTTCTTACATACGGAAATCTCGACCCAAGACTAACCTTTGCCAGCCCTTAGTATAAATAAAGCTGTCTCTTTAGTTGTCAGTTTTGAGTCAATATTATTTAAATGACACGAAAGAGGTGTCGATTGTTGATTGAATTGGAGTCAGAAATGACTCAAAACGAAATAAGTAAATTACCAACAGATATTCAGGCTGAGGCGACAAACGTCATATTATCCAAACTACTTCCATTTAAATCCCGAATAACTTATGAAAAGGAATACAAAAATTTTCAAAAATGGAAGCAATTAAAAAACGTGCGAGAAGAAATAAAGTTTTTAATCTATCCTCGCTGTTAAAGTATCATATTTAATCTACCCTTGCGGTTAAAGTACTATTTTATCTACTATTTTTGATAGAGATAAGGCAATTTTAACAGTTGCTATGGAAAAAATTACTTTTTGTGCCTCGCTTGTAATGTTGTCAAACGTACAGGGTGGCTCGAATTCGACGCTCATCATTGGGATTTCGGAAACCGTAAGAGATACAGGATCGGTTAAATGGAGGCAAAGTTGCGCAATTTGATGCTCAATTAAATGCCGTATTGCATTTTGAAAAATTCAGAATACCTCCGAATATATTCGAAAAAAAAGCGGAATTTTCAATTTTGTTTTCTATTGTTTCCTGGTCTTATTTGTTAAGATAACTTAAAATAAAAAACACATTTTCATAGCCACTTTTTTTGCTCTATAACTCTGTGTGATTAAATATTGACTCTGACGTTTCGGCTTCTGACGACCATCATCAACTTAATTTTTTTAAATACGGACCTGATTTTTTTTCAATTTAATTAAATCCTTTCTTCACTCTTAAAAGACTATATATAGTCACTTTGATATTTGCCGACGTTTCGTACAGAAAATTCCATCACCAGAATATTTTATGCAAAAAAAACGGCATTTTATTGAGCATCAAATTGCGCAACTTTGCCTCCATTTAACCGATCCTGTATCTCTTACGTTTTCCGAAATCCCAATGATGAGCGTCAAATTTGAGCTACCCTGTACAGCCTCGTCACGAAAAGTCATTATTTTTACTATATACTATTCATACTAGTGATGGGAATACCGGTTCCACATGAGTAGCATTACAATAGCGACCGTTCCAGAAAAATACTGCGCCAAAATACCGCGATTTTGTAACCGAAGTTCCGACTTCCAAAGTGTTATAAAATAATAAAAATATATCTAACTTGTAGATTAATGTAACTTTTATCCGCCACTCATTTTCCAAATATCGAGTGTATAATTGTGTATAGCCAATCAATCTCATTTTTAGAAAAACGATGACATTCATGACATTCCTTGTTATTTTTTTTTTCTTTATCAATTTTCGTTTAAATAAAATGAACGGCTCATATTTATGTGTAATGCAATATACTATATTATATTATTTAATGTTAAAATCAAGAACAAAGTCCAAACCACTGTAAAAAAATGTTTATTGGTCCAACCTAACCTTAAAAATGGATATAAACAATAAAACTTATATAAATGTATAAAAGCAAATAAAATATTTTTATTTTATTTTATTTGTTTTTGCGTTTCATCTTTCAAACAACACTATTTTATACCATGTCATGTACATATCAAAAATCGCTATTTCGAAAGTAACGTAGCGACGGGAGCACCAACGCCAATAGTAACCGATCAAATCGCGACAGGCAGAACCGAAACCCTAGAAGCGCTCCAGCGACTGCTGGAACGGAGTACGTGGCCGCCGAGGTCGAGCGTCGATAATCAGTTACAGCAGTTACTTCTGCTCGCGACAGGGAACTAAAACTCTAGGTGCGCGACGGCTGGAGCGAAGTAGGTCGCCGCCGCTGCCGAGGTCGAGCGTCGATGCCCTGTTACAGCAATTACTTCTGTTCGCGACAGGGAACTACAACTCTAGGAACGCGACGGCTGGAGCGAACACGTCCCGATCGAGATCGCACGGAGCTACGAACATACCAGTTCCAGACACTACTGTTGGCGACCGATGAAATCGCGATGGCTGGAGCTAAACACGTCGCTATGCGGTTACTACGGTTCGAGCTAACTTCAAGTGCGATTATATATAATTTATTTGCAAGTTATAAATAATTTATAATTTTGTTGTCATTAATATCGTTGTTCTTCAGTAACAGGTTCCTGATTCGTTGGAGCGCGCCACGACGTTACAAAAAAATACCGCTCCAAAATCGCGTTACTCAAATACCGATACATCACTAATTCATACATTATATTGGCAATCACATCGCAAACATCAGTACTTTTTTGACGTTTGAAAAATAACATTTTCTTTAAAATTAGATGAAATTAAGACAAAGATATATAATTTTTTGTCTTTGAAAAAAATGTTAAAATATCTCAGAATATATTTATGTTTGATATAGATATATTTATTTATTTTATATGTATATACAAGAATAAGTTTAAATAGAAAAATTTCATAGATCTGTTAACATTTTCTGTTATTTTTTAGTCCGATTTTATGAATTAGTGAATGAAAATTGTTATAAATGTGACAAAGAGTTCATTTATTTGTGTGTAAAGTCAGGTTGTGAGAAAGAGTTGAATATATTTTCGTTACCGTTTGTAGATAGATTTAGATAGATATTTAATTATTGTTCCACTCACAAAATTCACACTATAGTTTGTCAAACAAAAAATGTACGTTTTTATTTATATTTAGGTAGTTTGTAATAATTCTATTCTAGTCAATGTTTGCAAATTCTATATTTTTTTGTTGTTTGTTTTTGAAATTAGTTCGAAAATAAAATTATTAATAACAAATGTGTACTTACGAAATAATTTTCAATAAAAATCACTTTTCTTAATTAGTGTCTTTCTTTTTTCGAATATTTTTGTTTCTTAAGAATAACTAAAATTACCATAGACATGTATAAAACAGATATAATAAATAAATCATAAACCAGTGATTTGTTTTGACCCAATATACAGGGTGGT
Source organism: Sitophilus oryzae (assembly GCF_002938485.1). Taxonomy (NCBI): domain Eukaryota; kingdom Metazoa; phylum Arthropoda; class Insecta; order Coleoptera; family Curculionidae; genus Sitophilus; species Sitophilus oryzae. The sequence continues at coordinate 2,771,247 of NW_022147289.1, forward strand.
CTGAACTGTATCCCGGAAATTTCACCAGCATATTCTGCAGATAAAAATAAGTAAAAACTTCGTATAAATGTATGTCCTAAAATGCTCAGTTTCGGATCCACTAATTTAAACTCGAAAAAAACAATAAAACACTTAACGAATTTATTTTTTTCTCACTCTGTACACACAATTTATACTGATTATAAAACACAATTTATACAACTACTATTACTCTAACTTTTCTGGCACCTTCGCCAATTAATTCACAATTTAAAACGCGGTATTATCAAATTTCAAACTACCCAACTGCCGATAGCGCGCCTTTTACTGTGGATCTTCCGGAAAATTCTATTCTAGAATTCTGTAGAATTTCTTTTCCTTTCTGGTGAATTCGCCAGGTTTCTCAATACACGTTGCGGTTTAAGTTCCTCGCTTCTTCGACAGATGGCACCACATACACCTTAACAATATTGAGTACCTACATATAATTATTTGACTGAAATGATAAATTTGTGAACTTTTTGTTTTTTTTTAAATTAATCATAAACTTTTCTTCGAAAAAATGATGATAAAATAGTTTCTGTTTGATTTGATTTGGACATTCAAATTTATGATTTCAGTCTAATAACTATTTAGTCAACATGTTTAATTTATGTCAATGATGACAGGTATTGATAATTTCAATTCCAAATATCTTGAGAACCATTATTCGTAGCGATTTTTACCAAGAGAGCTTTATTACGAAAAAAACGCCGTAAATGCATAGTTTTTTACTTAGTAGTTTTATATAGGTACAGACGAAAATTTATTACTCTTCAAACCGGTTAAAAATATGTAGGTGGCGCCCTCTACAAGTAGGAGTTATATTGACATTTGATTGACATCAAAGCTCCAATCATAGATAAGATATTATAATGGCTCCCATACACTAATTTTCATTTGATTTTCATCCAAATATTGACGTTACTTCCGAAATTATTTTGAAAAAATCCAAATAAAAATGAAACTTCTACACTCTGTATCTCGAAAACTAAGCATTTTAGGACATACATTTATACGAAGTTTTTTTATTTATTTTAATCTACAGAATTTGCTGTCGAAGTTTCCGGAATACAGTTCGGACCACCCTGTATACAGGGTGGCGCCTCTCATACGACGCGGAGTCTCCGAGGAGAACGACAATTTGTGTTGAAATGATTAAAAAAAAATTAGAGCATTTTCTAAAAATACCTAGAGTTCTACAGGGTGTGACCAAAAAAAGGTACACATCAAAGTTGTGTTTTTTGTAAATGGACATATTAATAGATTATCGGATTCCTGAAAAAAACTAAGTTTCATTAGGGCATATGATTAAAACGAAAGGCCATACAAATAGCCATACATTACTGACCTCTACAGATGCCTCAGCAATAAATTTATTTATATTAGACTGCATTAAAAAAGCCTTTTTGATTTTTCGTTTAAAGGCTATGGTTTTCTCATTATAATTTTTGCGTTGTTAAAATCTACTCTTTGTCCTGTGTCTCATGAATACTGACAAATCTTGGATTTGCGAAAAAATAACTATTTAATTAGCCGACCATACCAATAGGTATGGTAGGCTAAGATCGGCAAAATTTTTTTTTTATTTCACTCAAAATAAGTTATTTGGGTCATAAATGACCTAAATACAAAATATCTTCATGGTGTCTGTCTGGCTGTCTGTCCGTCTGTAATACGATAACTCAAAAACCGCTAAACCGATTTTAACCAAATTTGGCACAAAAATACTATGGCACCCGAGAATCTGGCCATTAGTTTTTGGTGGGGGTGTGGGGTTGGTAAGGGGGTATGGGAGGGGGTTAAACATTTAAAAAAATCGTAACTCCAAAATTACAGTAGCTAGCGAAACTCGGTTTTCAATTTAAGATTATGAATATTTTGCAACAAAATTTGTAATAACATCAAAATCAGTCAAAGTCGCAGTTTCTGAGATAAAAAAATTGAAAAATCCTTATCTTTGAAACTAAAAGAACTGTCTACCAACTTTTTATTAACATATTGTATGGGCGACTATACGTGCCTCCCGGCGCACAGAAGGGTATCTGATAAAATTAGGTGGCCAAAATTTGATTTAGTAAATGTGACTTTTTTTAAGAAACAGCAATATTATTGTTAAGATAACATATGAATACACTATATATTGTGGTTTTTTTCCACCTTAAGGAATTTGTGTTTTTGTTTCTATTGTTCAAGATAAGTGAACATTTATTTATTTGAGTTATTAAGACAAAGTTTGAAATTCGATACCTTTTGTAGTAGCTACTTTTCTTGAAAACGTTATTATGGATATTGATGAAGCAGGTAAATACTACAAATTATTAATATCTTGTTCAATATATTCGATGTAACTGTTCCTAAAAGTAAATTTAAAAGATTTGACGTTTTAAATTTTAAGTAAAGCTAGGTTTTTGTTATTGTTCCGTGTATTTCCTGCCTAATTTTTTTTTAAATTGTCTAGATGGTAGTGTCTAGTACACGAATTTAAAAAGTTTAGACCCAATAATATCCGATTTTCCAAGATTTTTCTTTATAAAAAAATCATGTAATTTCACACAATTATAAAACTTGTTAATTTTTATTTCGTTATTTAATTTTAGGACCATCTGGCGTGAAGATATTCACCAAAAAGCAATTATTTGATATAATGAACGAACAAGAATTGCCAAATATAACAGAAAAACTGTTTTTTAGAAAACTTTTTACTTTCTTACGATGATTTCTCGGATGACTGTAAAAAAGAAATAAAACATAAATTTAAAAAGTTTAAAAAAAATGGACAGAAGAAGTTTTCAGAAAAATTATTTTCTCAAAAAAAATGCTACGTGGCTTGAAACATCTTTTTGTTTGCCAAAAGCAGTGCCAAACATGGGAAGACCTAAAAAGTCGTTTTTTGAATTGAGTGATAGAAGTAAAAGAAGAAAGGCTAAGGAAGTTCTTACTAAAACAGATGCCAAGTTACTTACCTACGCGACTCAAATGCAATTGTATGCAGGAAGACATCGAACTGCATCAAAGTTAGTAAAAGAAATAGTTACTGATCCACACGAAGCGAAACAATATAAAAAAGCAGTGTCAAAGAAAGAACGCATTTCTCCCTTAACCACATTTAAAGCTCTCTCAATGTTTGTGGAAGCCAACTTGACAAGAAAACAATATGAAATTATTAGAAATTCAGCCAAAAAATTATATCCATGCTATAGCTTAATCCATAAAGAAAAAATAAAAAGTTATCCTGACAAAGAGGCTTACAGAGTAACCGAAACATGCGCGGAAATAAGGCTACAAGATGTGGTGGATCTTACTGTCAGAAGGTTGTGTTTTTTTTTGGAAGAGTTTGCAGAACACAAGGTGCAGATTTGGAACACTAGGTGCAGATGAAAGAGAATCTTTAACGCTTATCTACAAGTGGGGTTGTGATGGCTCACAAGTCCAATTCAAGCAAAGTTCTGAAGATTCTGACTCGAATATTTTTCAAAGTTCATTTGTCCCTCTTCAGTTAAAATCCAGATATAATGATAAATTAGTTTGGGAAAACCCCACTCCTTCCTCGCCTCGATATTGCCGCCCTATTAGAATTAGATTTATAAAAGAAACATCAGATATAACTAAAGAAGAGATTGCATATATCCAGGCAGCTATTGATTCTCTTGTTCCAGCAGTAATAAATTAGCAAGACAAACAATTTGTTATAAATCAGGTTATGCTTTTCACCATGGTTGACGGTAAAGTATGTAATGCGGCATGTGATAACTTATCTACTATGAGGTGCTATATAATCTGAACAAAAGAAAAAACTCAAATCCAGCTGCTTTAGCATTTGGATTATCTGTTTTACATGCTAGAATCAGATTATTTGAAACATTATTACACGTTTCCTTTTGTAGTTGCCTGTAAAAAAATGGATGCTCATCATTGGGATTACTTGTAGATATACCAAAGCAAGGATTTGGAAACACGAATGACGGGAATACCAGCCGTAGATTCTTTGAAGATCCTGAAGTTGCAGCGACAATAACTGGACTTGATTTGAATCTTATCCATAGAATTAAAGTTATTCTAGAGGCAATTTCTAGTGGGCATAGGATTAACATAATAAAGTTTGAGCAGTATGCATTTAAAACTGCTCAACTTTATGTTGAGTGGCATCCAATGACCCCCACAATGCACAAAATCTTAATTCATGGGTCTGAAGTTATTGAAGCTGCCTTACTTCCGATAGGCCAACTTTCAGAAGAAGCCGCGGAGGCACGAAATAAGCATTTTCGTTTATACAGGGTGTCCCAGAAATAAGTACAAATATTTTAACTGGTAGTATAGTTCAACCCCAGAAACACGCCTATGAGGTTCTTTTCGCGAAAAAAAAATTTTGAAAATTTGAGATATTTTGAAAAAAAATTTGGAATTTTTTTTAGTTTTTAGTTAAAAAACATAATTTCTTAATAATATGGCACCATAGGTATTAGATTAAATTTACAAGAAAGAAAATCCAGAAAAGATCCAGTGGTTCTCAAAATTTTAGCAAAAAATCATTTTTTTTGGAAATTTTCAAAGTAAAATAACTCCGTTATTTTGGACTTATTTGAAAAACGATAAAGAGAAAATATGTTTCTTTTATCGAGACCTACCACCCCTTAAAATATTTGCACTTATTTCTGGGACACCCTGTATAGGCAAAATTTCGCTAGAAAGATTTCAAGGGAGTCGTGCAATATGGATGTTTTTAACAGGTTACTTTTAAATTCCGACCCTTCACTAACGGGAACCCGACCTCAACCAAGGAAAAAATCAAAACCGTTTTTAAAAGAAACCAAAGAATTGTTTCTTTCATATGAACCTGCAGAAACAACAGAAGATCCCTCTGATGATGACGATCCATCTAGTACGTTTTCTTCTGACGGGGAATCATCATCTAACTAATGGACAAGGTTTTTGGGAATTTATAATTTTATATTTTTTTAGAGTTAATAATTAAATTTCCATATTTTCCTCTTTCTGTTGTTCTTATATTGTATTTTTTACCCATACAAATCGTGTAAATTACAAAATTTCACATTAGTTTGCTATTATTCCAAATTAAAATCAATAAAATACATTTGGCCGCTTAATTTTTACAAATATCCCTCTGTGCGGCGCCAATTTTTTTGTAAATTTTCTTACAGTGGCGTAACACCTAGAAGACTTTTTTTAAAGAAATGAATCCGCTCCAAAGGATTAGGTTTTATGTATAGTATACTATGTTATCTGTGATAAAAGTACAACGATTTAATACGATGGTGCAACAAGAAAGTGGATGATAAACAATTAGAATGCTGAAAGCAATATTTATATTTTTCCCTTAAAGAAAAAGTAAATATCATCTTGTTATCAAACTAAACACCAGGAACAATTATCAGTAAGCTGAAGTTTCGCACATTATATTGTTATAATAGTTGCCCTAAAACAGGTGGTAATAGGTTGTATAAATCAGATATTCTACATGCATATATGTACGTAAGTGAAAGTTGCATAGCCAACGATGTTAGACTGTTAGAACAAACAATTTTTTTAATTGTGAGAAAAAATTTAATCTTCAAGTAGTAGCTTTTCGCTGCTTGCTAAATACTATGCCAAAAAATCATTTAATTACATTTTTATTTTAATTATGAGTATAAAAAATAAAGGGGTGTCTCATTAAAGAAGCATGTCTAAAATGTAAGGCTTTTGACATATTTTACATTTCGTGAAAATAAAGAATAAATTTTAAATTTCAGTAACAGCTACCTAAATGGTAATTTACCTTGTATAGCTTGATATTTAGCTAAAATAACCGTTATATGTTAAGTTAAATTAAAATTTGACCCGAAAAGCTGTACAGGGTGAGACAAAATTAATATTGAATATTTGTGTTATATTGACATTTAAAAGCAAGTTACTCCTTTATTTTAAATGAAACACTCAGTATATTATTCCGATATTTAATGGAGAATTGATATACATATATTCAAAAAAGTATTAAAAAAAGGGTTGCCTACCCTTTAGACAAAGATTTCCTAGATATTTTCATTTTTATGATTTTTATGAATTAGAGTAAAATATTTATCGGTAATAAAAACATACACGTTTAGAACATTTTTTAATTATTACAAAATTAAAACTAGATATAAACGTATAATTATGTGACAAAAATTAGCTAGATGAAATCAAATGCTCAAAATGCTTCTTTTCCTGTTTACTACATAAAATCATTCTCTTTTCAAAAGACATTTTTAGAATCCGAAAACCAATTAGTATACAGGGTGCTGCTACAAATTCGAGGTACGAGCATTGGTATCTCGGAAACCGTAATAGATACGAAGATAGTTAAATTGGGGCAAAGTTGCGCCTTGGGCTGTTTACCAAGATACCATCAAAAAAGATTTAAAAATTTCAAGGATTGCTGAGTTTTTTTTTAGAAAAAACGGATTTTTTTGGATTGTTTTGGGTACCTTAACAGCAACAAAACTATTTTATTATTATTTAAAAAAAATTCAAGTCCGACCTTGTTTTTTAAATTATTTAATCTGATTATATTCATCGCAACAATATTGATCAGTACTAATGAACATTGAATAAGGAAAATTGAGCCAATTGAAAGATTCAAATAAATAATATCCAGATCAGCAATTTAAAGATATTATTTTTAACTTTTCTTATTGTGAAATTGAAATTCTCAGTGTACGATCTAATAACTTGCATAATATTAATCGTAGTTATTATCAATAAATTAACTTCTACAAACTAGTTCTAACGCTTTACATAGTCTACATGTTCGAAAGGGTTACCACCCTACCTATTGCACAAATTTATTTTTCGTTCAATGTTATTTATAGCTTTTGAGTAGATCTTCTTATACTTTCGAATGCATTTTGTACTCTTTATTGTAACTGCCAAGATGTGTTGATTTCACTTTTTTCTAAAATTTGGACCTGTCGAATTACTTGACGTCATGAGACGGTCCAGGTACCTCGCTGATCATTATACCGCTCTACCATTTCCAATCCATCTTCTGGGGAAATGATTTGATTGTTTATATTACATTTTATTTATATTATTTTTTATTATTTTATTGATTTTCCGTATTCAACCCACGTCACTGTTAAGTTTGAAAGCTTATCAATATTGTAACGATGAATATATTAAATATTAAAAAAAAGCAGAGCCGGACTTGAAATTAGTTTAAATAAATTGTATCCAAATTTCCAAAACAAAAAAAATATATTAACTGTAGCACATCATTGTACTCAAGAGAGCGAGTTCTTTCAAAATCTGAAATAAAAAATGCAGGTCCGTATTTAAAAAAAATAAGTTGACCTATATATCTTACAAATTATCAGCTGATTTGAAAATCTAAAAATACTATCAGATAGCCCTAATAAAGTGGCTATGAAAATGTGCAATTAGTTTTTTGATTTTCTAAAAAGTATCGACAGGAAAAAATAAAATTGATTTTCAAAAATATCCGTTTTTTTCCAAAAAACTCAGCAATCCTCGAAATTTTTAAAAAATTTTGATAGCATTTTGGTCAACATCCCAAACAGCAACTTTGCCCCAATTTAACCATGTTCGTATCTGTTACGGTTACCGAGTTACCAATGCTCGTACCTCGAATTTGTAGCACCCTGTATAGGGTGGTCCATTACAAAAAAACAACTATAATTTGTAACTTTTTTGGGGACACCCTGAATAAGTATCTATATTTTTAAGAAATGCTCTAAATTAGCTGACATATGCTCGCAAAATTTCATTTCAATAGAAACTGTCGTTCTCCTTGGAGCGTCCGCGTCGTATGAGAGGAGCCATCCTGTATTTAATAAGCATTTTTGTAAATTATAATTGAATTTATCACATTAGATTAATTTTTGATATTAGGCATACTGCATTAATTCCATGAATAAACTTTATTCAATTATTTAATTTGTTCACTTTTTATCCAAACTTTTTGGCGAACCCTGTAAAAATATTTCAACGACTTTAGTCTCACTCTTCGCATTGTTTTTAAATGCATTCATTGTGATAAACAAAGCACTAGTAGTCCTTCAAAATATATTGGCTCATTAACTCCCTAATAATTATATTTGCGTGAAAAAATTCGCATGTTCTTGCTACCTCCAACAGTCAAACCTCGACAGCTTAAATTTAAGGCGGCAATATAATATGACAAATCGCGAAATATTTAAATCTGCTTCTGTATACTCTTGCAACAGTTACAACCGATACCAATAAGATGTGGCATATATTACAACAGATACCGATATGTTTTAGTGTGTTATTTTTGTGTACAACTCTTATTAATGGACAAAATTTCGTTGGTTCTACCGCAAAAGTAAGTACCTACCTATTTTAATTGTTAAGAACCATATTTCGAACGTGTTGAAATCAACGATAATATTTACTGTTTTAATAGTTTGTTTAAAAATTTAAGCATAATTAAAAGGGTACAATAATTGTGTTTGGAAAAATAAATAATAATTTCAAAATTTAAACTTGTTTAGACAACAAAATGTTTGACGGCCAACATTGACAGATTTTTCAAATTAATTCGGAGAATTAATTAAAAGATTGTGGCATACTAAAAAAGAACCGATATTATATAATGCGTTCAAGATATTTCTAAGTTTCTACGTATACGGGGTGATTCATGCGGAAATATCAATAGTTCATATGCATTTAGGGCCCAAAAAAAAACAAAAAAAAAAAAATTAGGCAGTACGGGTTCCGAAAAAAAATCAGTATAATCGATTCTCTCAAAAAAGTGTCTCAGGCAATTAGAGTACTAAAGAATACTAGCTCGTCAAACAGAGATATCCTTATGTTGATTACCTTGGATGTAAAAAATGCTTTCAACTCGGCTAACTGGGAAAATATAATCAATGAGCTTAAATATCATTGGAAAATAAGTTTATTTAGTGGAAAATATAAAAGCTTATTTCAGCAAAAGATGCGTTATTGTAGAGGATGCAGAAGTTAAAGTATCTAAAGGTGTACCTCAGGGATCTATACTGGGTCCTTTACTATAGAATGTACTGTATGATGGACTCCTTCGTATGGAATACCCAGCAGAAGTAGAAGTTATAGCATATGCAGATGATGTTGCGCTGATGGTAAAGCTAAATGTAACGAAGACCTCGTTAGAACTGCGGAAAGAGCATCGGAGCAGGTGTGCTCATGGATGGATGAGGTGGGACTAGAAATAGCGCCGCACAAAACGGAGGCAGTTATTTTGGTTGGTAACCGAAAATCACGCAGTGTACGTTTTCATGTGAAACAAAATGTAATTGTACCAAAGAAAACACTAAAATATTTGGAGATTGTTTTCCAAGCGGGATGAGGCTTTTCTGAGCATATCCGCCATACAGTTTTGAAAGCAGAAAAACAGGGGGCCATGTTATCCAGAATTATGCCAAACCTTGGGTCAAACGAAACGCCGAGTGCTAGCTGCTGTACAAGCATCTACAATTTTGTATGGATCCGAAATTTGGGGAGAAACCTGCAAAGTTCGGAGTCATAGAGAGAAACTCCTTGCAGTGCAACGAAGATTGGCCATAAGGTATGTCGTGGATACAGAACAATATCTGCGGAGGCTGCACAAGTTCTGAGCTCAATGGCCCCGATAGACATAGTAATTGAAGAAAGAATAGAAAGGCAAGAACATTCAGGAAGAACAGCGGAAGAAAGTCGAAATAGAGTTCTGGAAATATGGTGTAAAAGATGGAGTGAAAACAGAAATGGGGAAGGTAAATGGACTAGAACACTTATAAAGAACCTAGAGTGTTGGATAAATAGAGAATATGGAGAAATGAACTATGCCATGAGTCAATTCCTTTCTGGCCACGGTTGTTTCAGGTATTACCTATATAAAATAAAGTTAGCTGATAGCCCGACATGTCTCTATGGCGACTCCGATGCTGATACGGTGGAGCATACCCTTTTGGAATGTAACCGATGGACTGCTGAACGAAGAGTTCTATACGAAAAACTAAGAGTCCCAAAAATTAAGATTTCCGATCTAGTTCCAGAGATGATTCGATCCCCAGAAAATTGGAATAGTGTTCACACTTTTATGGAGACACTAATAGATGCAAAAGAGAAAGAAGCTAGACGAAGTAACTAAAACATCGCAGTAAAACCGCCTCCTCGAGAAGTAATGCCGAAAGGTAGTTCCTCGGGGAGATATTCAAAGCGGCTTGTGGAGGTTTTTTAGTCGGTAAGGTACCTCAACCACCCCGACAGTACCACATACGGTCTCTGGTTTGCAGATTTTTCCCCACAAAAAAAAAGGCCCAAAAATATACACACATGGCCAAAATTATTGCATATATCGTTTAAAAATATACAGAAAGGAATTTAAATAATCTTTTTTATATACATAGCTTTGATAACATAATCTGTAATAAACATTTTTTTGTTAAAATGGATATGGTCAACAATGTTTATCGTTCAGACCCAATATTATTACAAATTCTTGCACATTTCGATTTGTGGTCTCTTGGGTTTCAGAAGAATTTGACCATTGTTTTAGCCTTAAAATGCCTAGAAAATTATTTCACAGTTTAATATAGTCAGAATAGTAACACTGTCTCAACAGGGCTACCGGCAAGTTGCAATACCTGAAATTGTAGGAGTTAACCAAAGCTATGTTTCGCGAATATTAAAAAAAAATCAGGGACACAAACGAGGTTACAGACCGGCCTGGAAGAGGTAGAAAGAGAGTTACTACTGCTGTGCAAGACCGTCAAATATCCCTAATTGCACGACACATTCCCCTCCTTTCTAGTACTGCTATTAAAAATGAGTTAGCTCGCCTTGAAGGAGTAAATGTTTCCAGAAAGACCATAGCAAGAAGACTCCATGACAGAGGATTACATTTAAGGAGGCCTCTACGTGTTCCGAAGCTTCATTTCAGCACAAAATTACGCGACTACAATGGGCTGAGGAGAGAGCAAATGGACCTAATTGGAAATTCGTCATGTTTAGTGATGAAACAAGAATAGGCCTAGTGTCAGACTCGCGACGAACTTTGGTCTGGAGAACATCTGGAAGACGAGCAAGCTCGAATGCAGCTCAACCCCGTGTCCCGTTTCAAGGGGGAAACATTATGCTATGGGCAGGTATAATGCACGGAGCTCGAACTCCTCTTGTTTTTATTGATGGCACAATGACAGGTGCCTCATATTTTAGAGACGTTTTAGAGCCTATTGGGCAGTGGGGGATGAATTTGTTTACATGGACGATAATGCTCCTCCCCATCGCACTTTAGCGGTTCGCGAATTTTGTGAGGAAGAGGGTATAAGAAAACTGTGGTGGCCACCGATGTCTCCAGATATGAATGTGATCGAGCATGCTTGGGACATGCTAAAACGCCATATTGCCAAAAGGAATGATCCTCCCCGTACCTTAATTGAATTGAAAATTGCTGCGCGCGAAACATGGGAAGCCAGAAGCCATCCCTCAACATCTTCTGGACAACTTAATTGAGAGCATGCCACGACGTATCACAGCTCGCATTGAGGCTCGAGGAGACAATACAGACTATTAGTTGTGAGAAATAATTAAAATTGTTTTCAATATTTTCTGTTTAAAATGAAATTTGTTTTTGTTGATTTTCACTCATTATGAAATAAAGTTATAATAACAGCCTAGTTGCACTTAGATTTTTAATTTTATATTAATTAGTCGTGTAGTAAGCCAATAGGTCCAAAAATATAAAAAGAATCACATTAGGTTCAAAATAAAATAAAAATATCGTTATATGCAATAATTTTGGCCCATGTGCGCACATAAAAGTTTATATATAGATAAAGAAGTTTTTCCTTAAAGAATACTCGTATTCATTCTTTTTAAGTATTTATGGCCTTGTATAAATACTTTATGCATTATGTAGCGCATATCTTGTCCAACGAAAAAATATATGATTTTGAATTCAAATGCAGAATAACTGTCACTTTCATATAATACGAGTATATCTTTTTGCTAAATAGATTATATCTAAATTTAATGTAAAATATTTGTTTTTTAGTTAAGTGTTAAAGTGTACTTTGAATCTTTGTGCCCAGATAGCTTGAGTTTTATAAGAAATCAATTATACAAGAACTGGCAGGACATAGCACAGTATGTTGATCTGCAGTTGATACCCTTTGGAAAAAGCGCTGTAAGTATAAAAAAAACTTGTTTAAATATAACAATCTTTAGGAATAAAATATAAAGTAATTAAAAAATACTAGAAAACAATTAATGAGAACATATATAATTAGTGCAATCTATGCACGCTTAAAGAAAAAATCAATATTTTGTAAATGTCAATTATTTTTATCAAAAATGCTTTGGATACTTGTGAATATAAATGAGGCGTCAAGTGGCAAAATCCGCCTTATCCATTTTTTTTTTTAAAATGGCCTAATATTAGAGTAATTTCGGGTAATATGGAATACCATTTTTATTTTCCTATATAAATTCAATAATAATGATTTTTTTAATCTCAAATTTTAGAAATAAATAGTTAGTAGTATTGTTTAAAAGTTTCTCCTGTAAAAATTAGATATCTAGAAAGATTATGAAGTTACAAAAGAATATAGAGAAATATGAACTTTTGTGTAGTCAAAAAAGTGGCGGGTAATATGGAATAGGTATGGCGGGTAATATGGGATAGGATAAATAATTCTACAAAAAGAACGGTAAACAAAATTTACTACTACTAGTTGTTTTATGTACAAAAATAGCACACAAATATTTCCGTCTCGGCATTTGTGGAAGTTTAGACAGAGAACAACTTAGACAATGGAAGGTAATTCATGTTTAGACTAGATAAATTTTGACTCGTGTGGCTCATTTTGTCACGCTTGGTCAGTACCAATAGAGTGTCTATATAAATGCCCAAATTGTAGATTATAGTTTAGTCCTAATCATCTGCTGATGATGCTAAAATGGTTTGCAAATCGTATGTCCATTGTTAAAAGTAATGTGTTTTGGTGAATTAGTGTTTTATTTTGCTGTTGTAAAACCAAAGGACCAAAGGTTCCAACCCGCAACTATAAGCTTTAAAAATAGGTAGTTCTATTAAAAAAATCCTATAAACTACTCATCCTTCAATGATTATGGTCGGGCGATATGAAATACTCACATATCGTGTAATATGAAATATTCCATATTACCCGCAATACGTGTTTCAGAAACAACAGAATATTATTAAACATTAACCCGAAGTTATTAACTAAATACATAGTAAACAAATACCGTATACTTTGTTTAGTCTTACCTGACCAAAAAAATAACTCTTTCTATCAAAATTACTACACAATTAAAATTTAACCAACACCTGTAAAAAACTTTGGTATAACCGTCAATTTGTAATTTTCAGTTTTATGAACGATTGAGATATTGGCGGTTGAGTTTTTCCAATCATGTGATCTGTAGTTCATCTACTAATAGTATTTTATCTATTAGAACATTGATGGCGCATATTGTTTTCGATAGTGGACCCTGAAATCTACATAAACATAATCTCAAACTGCAGTAAAAAACGCCTATTCCTATACAGGGCTGTTCACCGCATACGACACGGAGTATTGTAGCTAAACGATTAGATTTTTACAAATTGTAAGTTTTGGGTTCGTTGAAGGACTATTAGAGCTACAATTTAAAAATAATTTTACAAGATACAGAGTGTCCCAAATAAGTAAAAAATATTATAGTTGTATTTTTTTAAATGGAACACCCTGTATATTATTCTATTTTTGGATTCTACGATTGAAATAAATTTGATTAAGGTTTATTACAGTTAATCCTTACCGTTTTTGAAATATTTTTAATTTTATGAAATTGCAGTAAAAAAATTAAGGCTTTATTTCTACAAGGGTATCAAAGTTTTTAATACTAAATATTTACTGAAGGTTATTTATTGATCAGATATTGTGTTGCAATAAAAAAAATACTACCTTATACAGAGTGTCCAAAAATTTATATTAAATAATTACTAGCTTTAAACGGCAATAACTTGTTTAATTTAAATGGAACACCCTATATATTTTACGTGAATCAGATACACAATGTAATTGTCTATCAAATTGTATTATACCATTTTTTACCTGTAACTTCAAGTTTCCGTAGAAAATGCATTTCCTTGTAATTTTAAATTCATTGAACAATATACCCATGGAATACTGACATTTTAGATTATTTTTAAAGATGTACCAAATTTTAAAAGTACCTTTTTGAAAAGTACAAATACTAATATTGTCGATGTAGTTTGTTTATTTCATTAAAAAATAAAAAAAAAACTGTTTAAATTCAAAAATTGTATTGTTTCATTTTTTGCCCATCTCTTCAAGTTTTCATAGAAAATGCATTTTCTTATAATTTAGACCTCATTTATCACTATACCCATGGAATATTGACATTTTAGCTTATTTTTTAAAGATGTAATAAATTTTCAAAGGGTACAGATACTAATATTGTCGCTTATTTGATTAAAAAATAAAAAAACAACTGTTTAAATATTTTTGTTAAAGAGGACCAATTAATATGATCCCAATATTCAAACTACATTAATTGACTGTTTACGTTGTAGTAATAATTGTCACGAATACTAAAAAACTGAATTTTGTGTGTATTAGACAGTGTGGTAAAAAGTAACATCTTATAAATTTTATTTCATTTATTGACGAATGCTTATTTATAAAAACAGAGACATTCGTTTTCATAACTTATTATTATATTGATTTCTGAGCCAAATCCACATTTATTTAGAATAATTTATTAATTAAAACAATTTAAAAGTATGTAATTAACTAATTTTTGGTGTTTTTGGTAGGAAATAATGGTGGTATACTTAATTGGTATACTCTTTTACAAAGATTTAAATAGTTTTTCTGTATGCCAATAGGCTTGCAATATTTACCACCTGTACGTTTTGTACATATTATGGTGCTATAAAAAAAAATCGGAAATGTCAATATTTCATGGGTATAGTGATAAATGAGGTCAAAATTATAAGAAAATGCTTTTTCTACGAAAACTTGAAGAGATGGGTAAAAAATGGTATAATACAATTTGATAGACAATTACATTGTGCATCTGATTGACGTAAAATATATAGGGCGTTCCATTTAAATTAAACAAGTTATTGCCGTTTAAAGCTAGTAATTATTTAATATAAATTTTTGGACACTCTGTATAAGGTAGTAAAATTTTTATTATTGCAACACAATATCTGATCAATAAATAACCTTCAGTAAATATTTAGTATTAAAAACTTTGATACCCTTGGAGAAATAAAGCCTTAAATTTTTTACTGCAATTTCATAAAATTGAAAATATTTCAAAAACGGTAAGGTTTAAGTATGATAAACCTTAATAAAATTTACCTTTATTTCTATCGTAGAATCCAAAAATAGAATAATATACAGGGTGTTCCATTTAAAAAAATACAACTATAATATTTTTTACTTATTTGGGACACTCTGTATCTTGTAAAAATATTTTTAAATTGTAGCTCTAATAGACCTTCAAAAAACCCAAAACTTACAATTTGTAAAAATTTAATTGTTTAGCTACAATACTCCGTGTCGTATGTGGTGAACAACCCTGTATAAAATTCACTACAAATTACGTTACTGTGGCAATATCCGTATTATCTACTTATATTTGCTTTTTATTGTCATTATTGTTACAAATCCCGCATTTTTTCAAATCCTTACTTAATTTTAATAAAATAGTATATTTTATAAATCATGTTAGGATGCATATACCGTATGATCGAAAAAAAGGCATCCATTTGGCTAGGAAACGACGATCGATGATATTTCCCATAAAAAATTACATATATAAAATGACAGCGTTCTTCATTTCGTAGCCGATATGCAGCATACTGCAACAAAATCGGCCTTATCCGAATTATTTTTGTTTTTTTTTCTGTTTATTAATTAAATATTAATTTTTATTTATAGAAAAACGACGATTATACTCAATGGACACGTTTTTTTTGTAAATTAACGCTTCAAACATCTACTAAAACAGTTTTTGCTTATTATTTCGAAACAATGTTTTTGGGATAAGGCGGGTTTTGCATTTTGACGCCTCAAATCTTAATAACAATTAAGAACAAGCTTATAATAATAAAATCACTGTTTTAGAATTAAAATTATAAATTTAAAACTCACTTCAACGCCTGCACCCAGCTTACATCTCCACAAAAATACACTAAACAACACTTTACACACAATTAAAGACATTTCAAGCACTATTTCAAAAGAACACAAGATTTTTTGTTGATTCTTACGAAAATTAATGAAAAGATTCAATATTGTCAACTAGCCATAGCCGTCTTGCAAAAATTTACTTGACTTTCTTGTATAATTATTATGTAATTCGAGCATCAAAAATGTGTAGATTGTTTACTTATAAATTATGTTTTGAACTTTTTTTGGTATTTAACATTTGTTTTTAATACACAATTCCATTTTAAGGAACTCCTTTGATGTACAGAGGGGGTCGAAAATGTTAAATTCAGACAAGAGTAAAGTAGACTAAAATAACATAATGTATGAAAAAATTATTTTTTTCCATAGCAACTGTTAAAGTTGTCTTATATCTATCAAAAATAGTAGATAAAATAGTACTTTAACCGCGAGGGTAGATTAGATGATACTTTAACAGCGAGGATAGGTTAAAAACTTCATTTCTTCTAGCACGTTTTTTAATTGCTTCCATTTTTGAAAATTTTAAAGTTATTCGGGATTTAAATGGAAGTAGTTTGGATATGGCGTTTGTCGCCTCAGCCTGAATATCTGTTGGTAATTTACTTATTTCGTTTTGAGCCATTTCTGGCTCCAATTCAATCAGCAGTCGACACGAAAGAGAATTAAAAAATATTGACTCAAAACTGACAACTAAAGAGATAGCTTTATTTATTTGTCAAATTACATCGAAACCAACGCCAACCCAGCACAATATTTTTTCTGTCGTTATAAATTCCTTGAAATAATAATTTCTGAATATTTTTAAAATGTAACTGCCTACGGAAAAAATATTGTTTTATATACGACGATAAAATTGCATTATCGTCTTCCGAAATTAATTAACCTTTTCGGTCGACGATAAAATACCATTTTATCGTCTTGTATAAAAAATAACTATTAGCTTTAAAAATGTGTTTATTGTTAAACATAGATATAATAATTAACGTAACACTTGCAAAGACACGTAAATATCTATCCAAGAATCGCTCTTGCCGACGTGGTATAACATTTTTGAATCATACTGATAGATATTGAATTTTCAGAGTTACGAAAATGGGACAAGATTTACCTGTCAACATGGCACACTAGAATGTAAGGGGAACAGGATGATGTCCTGCGTTCTACAAAGGACGCCCAATCAGAATTTGCAAGTCGAATACGTAAATTGCTTTATGAATAGCTACAGAAATGCCAGAATTGATAAAGATGAATTTGGTCAACAGGTATGTATGTATTAATGAATTTCTGACCATAAAAGAAAAACTGCAAAGTAAAATTGAAAAATAAAAAGATTTGTTAGCAACTAATTTAATTGTAACCTTTGGTATACCAAGCGTTGCAATATATGGTTTACAATATATGTCTTGAAAGGTAAAGAAAGCCATTACAGGAATCTTTGTGGCAAAAAATAATATAAATTCCCCGGCACAAAATTCCGCCACCCTAAAATTTTTACTAAGTTAATTATTCTATTCTTTCTTTCTATTATATAGGGTGGTGACAATTTTGATGTTCAACGTTGGCATCTCAGAAACTACGAGAGATACGAATTCGGTTAAATGGGACAAATGGTTGCTTAATTAGAAGTTTGACAAACACCTATGAAGAAAACCCCGGTATCTTGATTAGTTTCGGATTTATGTCAAAAAATTGAAAATAATACGTTTATATTAAATGAGAATATCTTCAGAACTGTTGTATCTATTGCAACGTAAGTTGGTAGTTTTATATTTTTGACTTCGGTCAATTAAATGCCGTTTTCAGGAAATTTCTAAGCCTTCTAGATTTCGCACAACAGTCAAGTTTTTGTTTTCTTACGGCCGCCATTTTGAATTTTTATACTATTAGATAGAGCAAAAAATAATCTATACGGTGGTATGTAATTTTTATTCATTATGTAAATTCACTAAAAAATAGATTTTTAAAAAATTCGCTCATAAGATCAAGTCTGCCTGGGAAATTCCATTGACACTTTATATGACAGCAAGTTAATTTTTATTTACACTATTAAGTGTCAAATCTGGACATAAAAATTTATAATAGATAGTGTAAAGAGTATTAACAGTCAACAATAGGTTTACAATTGAGGAAACACGAGATATGTATGATGTTTACTTAAAAAATAATAGAAATTCGGATATAGCATGCGCAATTTATAGAATATTGTATCCTGAAAGGACACAGCCTCAATGTACCATTTTCGCAAGGATTTCAAGAAATTTAGCAGTTGCTGATATTAATATGCCAGCAAAGATTGAAATAAGTCCGGGAACTTCTAGCCGTAAAATAAGTCGCGAGTGTTGTGTAAGTGTTGTATAATCTTATGTAGGGAAAATTATCAAAAAAAAAACATTTGTATTGACCTGTACTGAACTCTACTATACAATTTTTGTGCATCCAGATTTGACACTTAATAATAAGCAAAAAATAACTTGCCGACATATAAAGTGTCAATTGGATTTCCAAGGCAGACTTGATCTTAGGCGAATTTTTGCTCTGTACCAATTAACGGAGCTAATACAGACAAGTCTGGATAGCAAAGAAACAGCAATTTGTGCCTTCTTGGATATTGCGGGGGCGTTTGACAATATACCACATAAGGTGGTCAGGCGATCTCTAGAAACAAGAGGGTTGAACAGAACTATTATTCGCTGGTTTTGGGAAATGCTGTCAACACGAACAGCAGAGGCTCAGATGGGCACCAAAACTGTAGCTGTTAAAACAACGCAAGGAACTCCACAAGGTGGAGTAACCTCCCCTTTGCTGTGGAGCTTGGTGGTGGATGAACTACTAGACGAATTAACTCTAGCGGGAATACACTGCATTGGGTATGCAGATGACATAGGCATGATCGCTCGGGGGAAACATGAAGGCACCTTGTGCGATATTATCCAAAGAGGACTCCGTATCACTGAGAGATGGTGTAGGACTGTCGTGCTGAGTATCAACTCAGACAAAACCGCGATAGTGCCATTCACCAGAAAGCGAAGTCTGAAAAACTTGAAAAGAATTCAACTAGATGGAAAGGTAATACTGCCAACACAGGAAGTTAAATATCTGGGAATAACCCTGGACAGTAAACTCCTGTGGAACAGGCATATTAAGAACACTACCAGCAAAGCCATAAAGGCTCTCATGATATGCAGAAGACTGGCCGGAAATAGATGGGGCTGCTCCCCTAACACTTTGCGCTGGATGTATACCATGATAGTAAGACCCATGATTACTTATGGAGCAGTTGCCTGGTTCACAAAACTAGAGCAACGGACGGCAAGGCTAAACTTGTGCAAAGTCCAGAGACTAGCATGCGTTTGTATCACAGGAGCCATGAAAACCTGTCCAACAGCAGCAATGGAGGTCATTCTAGATCTAACACCACTGCACATTGTCATTGGTAGAGATGCCCATGCGACAATGATTAGAATGGTCACTAACGGAATTAGAACTGGGAGAATTGTCAGATCAGGGGCTTGGAACACCCTCAAAAAGGAAATACCACTCCTGAAACTCCCAGTGGACGATATGCCAAGAACGTACAACTTTGAGAAAATCTCAATGTAGTATTGAACAATAAAAATGATTGGAAGAGCGAAACGCTTGCCCAGCAGTTGAAAGACCATACCATAACTTGGTATACTGATGCTTCCAAGACCAATACGGGAACAGGGATCGGAGTATTTGGGCCGAGAGCTAAATACTCCGAACCAATGGGCACTTACCCTAGTATCCTACAGGCAGAAATCTACGCTATCGAAAGATGCGTACAACTTATCTTAGATAGGAACTATCGGAAACAAGAAATAGCCATCTGGTCTGATAGTCAAGCAGCGTTAAAAGCGATCAACTCAGTATCAATCAATTCGAAATTGGTCAAAGAATGCATAGAGAAGCTGAATAAATTAGGCAAAGAAAACAAAGTCCTCCTACTCTGGGTGCCTGCTCACCAAGGGATAGAAGGCAATAAAAAAGCAAATAATCTAGCTAGGAAAGGAGCGAACATTCCACTAACTAGACCAGAACCGTTCTGCTTTCCAAGTGGTAACCAACTCAAGGCAGAACTCAAGAACTTAGAAGATTCCATCCGCAACCTGGAATGGAAATCTTGCAACGGTCTAAGACACTCGAATAAGTTTCTGAGGGCTTATGATCAAGAAAAATCACAGATCTTCCTGGGTTTAAGTAAGAACAATCTTCGGATTGTCACGGCGTTTTTAACAGGACACTGTCTCCTCAATGAACAGCTCAGTAGATTGAAACTAAGAAGAAACGGCGAATGCAGATTCTGTGGGGAAGATGGGGAAACACCATACACCTCATCACTGAGTGCGCCGAGACGACAACCATTCGTGCCATGAATTTTGGTATGACTGATATTGGAGATGGAGAACTACCCTCTGTAAAACCGTCCCAGATACTGGCTTTTGTCAAAGCCCTGGGACTGTATGATGAGTTATGACTCAAGAAAGGGGGACACAATGGATCTGTAAGGTCGCAGTGATTAACCCCCCTCCCACTCATTCTCATTCTAGGCGAATTTTTAAAAAATCTATTTTTTTAGCGAATTTATACAATAGGTAATGAATAAAAATTAGATACCACTGTATAGACTTTTTTTCGCTCTATCTAACAGTATAAAAATTCAAAATGGCGGCCATAAGAAAACAAAAACTTGACTGTTGTGCGAAATCTAGAAGGCTAAGAAATTTTCTGAAAACGGCATTTAATTGGCCGAGGTCAAAAATATAAAACTACTAACTTACGTTGCAATAGATACAATAGCTTTGAAGATATTGACATTTAAAATAAATGTATTATTTTCATTTTTTTTGAACATAAATCCGAAACTAATCAAGATACCGGGGTTTTCTTCATAGGTGTGCGTCAAACTTCTAATTACGCAACTTTTGCCACATTTATCCGAATTCGTATCTCTCGTAGTTTCTGAGATGCCAATGTTGAGCATCGAAATTGTCACCACCCTGTATACTATACTTTCTAATTTATTCTATTCTAGTATTCTACGAGGGTAAAGTTAGGGGTGAAAGTTTGTACAAAAATTTGTTAAAATCGCTTCTAAAAGTATGACATTTTGCACAGAGGTTTCTTGAGTGACATAATTGAGCACTGAGGAACGATTTCTGGAAATTTACACATAAATAAGGGAGTAAAAACTGGTGGTGAAATTTTGTATATATTTTTTTAAAATTAGTTCTAGGGGTATATTTTGTATAGAGGTTTCTTAAGTGGCGAAAGTGAGTACTTAGAAGAGATTTTTTTTGGAAACTCACCTCCTAAGTAGGTGAAATAAGGGGTTTTATAAATTTGTTAAAATGGGGTTTAGAAGTATGAAACTTTTAGAAGTTCCTTAGGTAACGTAAAATGAAATGCGTGGGTACTAAGAACCTATTTTTCAAAATATGTCCCTTAAGCAGGTGAAATTAGACATAAAGGTTGACAGCGGTTGGCAAAATTGATAGGAGTACCAAAATCAGAAAAAAGTAATCAAAGTAACGAACTTAGTACTCGAGTAACGATTAGTAACGAGTAATCAAAAGTAATGAAAATCGCCATCACTAGTCATATTATAGTTTTTTAAAAATAATTTTAATGTTAAAAAAATAATCTTTTCTAGTGTGCTGCACGGATTGGTATCGATTTTGACGACACCTATAAAAAGTGTTACTTGACAAGAAAAGGAACAGAACTTCAACTTGAAGCTGAACGTCAAACAATAGATGTCAAACTGAAATTCGTACCTACTATAGTTTATAATGGGGTAAGTATACAGGGTGGCGCACCTCATTCGCCTCGGTAGATTATACGAAAACGGAAAGATGTAGAAAAAAATATTTTATGGGTATATGTGGAAAGGCAATCTGTATAATTTAAAATTATTTTGAAATGCACAGGGTGTGTTAGAACTAAGATCCATACCAAAGTTATATTTTTTCTTATGGAACACACACCCAGTATTTTATTTCATTTTTAGATTCTTAGACATAAAATAAGGCATTTATTATAAGGGTTTAATATGTTTAAAAGCTTTGGTTTCTTGTGGAGACATTTAAATATGCATTCTATAATAAAAGTCTGTCACCTTGTACATTAATTTTCAGTTCAACTTTTGTGTTGACTTTCAAGCCAGTGAAATAAACTTTACTGTAAATATTTCATTGTTTCCTTAAATGTATATTAGGTATTGTAAATAAATACATTTATGGGATAAGGCGGGTTTTGCATTTTGACGCCTCAAATCTTAATAACAATTAAGAACAAGCTTATAATAATAAAATCACTGTTTTAGAATTAAAATTATAAATTTAAAACTCACTTCAACGCCTGCACCCAGCTTACATCTCCACAAAAATACACTAAACAACACTTTACACACAATTAAATGCATTTCAAGCACTATTTCAAAAGAACAGAAAAGAACACAAGATTTTTTGTTGATTCATACGAAAATAAATGAAAAAGTTCAATATTGTCAACTAGCCATAGCCGTCTTGCAAAAATTTACTTGACTTTCTTGTATATATTATTATGTAATTCGAGCATCAAAAATGTGTAGATTGTTTACTTATAAATTATGTTTTAAACTTTTTTTTTGGTATTTAACATTTGTTTTAAATACACAATTCCATTTTAAGGAACTCCTTTGATATACAGAGGGGGGTCGAAAATGTTAAATTCAGACAAGAGTAAAGTAGCCTAAATTAACATAATGCATGAAAAAATTCTTTTTTTCCATAGCAACTATTAAAATTGCTTTATATCTATCAAAAATAGTAGATAAAATAGTACTTTAACCGCAAGGGTGGATTAGATGATACTTTAACAGCGAGGATAGGTTAAAAACTTTATTTCTTCTAGCACGTTTTTTAATTGGTTCCATTTTTGAAAATTTTAAAGTTATTCGGGATTTAAATGGAAGTAGTTTGGATATGGCGTTTGTCGCCTCAGCCTGAATATCTGTTGGAATATCTATACTTATTTCGTTTTGAGCCATTTCTGGCTCCAATTCAATCAGCAGTCGACACGAAAGAGAATTAAAAAATATTGACTCAAAACTGACAACTAAAGAGATAGCTTTATTTATTTGTCAAATTACATAGAAACCAACGCCAACCCAGCACAATATTTTTTCTGTCGTTATAAATTCCTTGAAATAATAATTTCTGAATATTTTTTAAAATGTAACTGCCTACGGAAAAAAATATTGTTTTATATACGACGATAAAATTGCATTATCGTCTTCCGAAATTAATTAACCTTTTCGGTCGACGATAAAATACCATTTTATCGTCTTGTATAAAAAATAACTATTAGCTTTAAAAATGTGTTTATTGTTAAACATAGATATAATATTTAAAGTAACACTTGCAAAGACATGTAAATATCTATCCAAGAATCGCTCTTGCCGACGGGGTAGAAATTTTTGAATCATACTGATAGATATTGAATTTTCAGAGTTACGAAAATGGGACAAGATTTACTTGTCAACATGGCACACTAGAATGTAAGGGGAACAGGATGATGTCCTGCGTTCTACAAAGGACTCCCAATCAGAATTTGCAAGTCGAATACGTAAATTGCTTTATGAATAGCTACAGAAATGCCAGAATTGATAAAGATGAATTTGGTCAACAGGTATGTATGTATTAATAAATTTCTGACAAAAAAAAGAAAAACTGCAAAGTAAAACTGAAAAAAAAAGATTTGTTAGCAACTAATTTAATTGTAACCCTTGGCATATCGAGCGTTGCAATATGTTGTTTACAATATATTGAAAGGTAAAGAAAGCCATTACAGCAATCTTTGTGGCAAATATAAAGTTATTTTTCAGTTAAAAAAACGATATTTGGCGTGTTAGTATATGACATAAATAGGATTGATTGACGTATGTTCAATTGCTTTCGGTCACTTCCTGTTTCACCGGAAATGATTACAACTTTTGATTTTTAAATTACACCCTCGGTATTTTTTTACTTTATTCGATAGAAAATAACACTCTGAACAGAATGACATTATGATATGTCAATTTTTGACATTTTCCCATATGGTTTATTTGAAATTATAACTTGGTTCGTAACGAAAATTTGACTCAAAATACCAAGTGTGTGGTATCAAATTATTCGTAAAAAAATGCTTTTTCCAAATATGCTAACGAGCCACCCTCGTTCCATTTGAAAAAAATGAGATATGATTAAAAATACGATTTGATCATTTTCTAACTGGTCAGGACAATATATTAAAAACATTAGACGATCAAATCTATTTTCCAAGGCTCCTTGATTAAGAATTAGTGTTTTTAACATAGCTATGTCACTCTAGATTGAATTTTAAAATACGATTTTTTATTAAGCAAGAATGTCAATTGCTGTCCTCCATTCGCGAATTTCAAGTTCCTGAGCTTTACGCCCTGGGCTACTCAGAACGGTTCTGAAAGGAGCTGTGCGCGATAGCCTGGTGCCTCCATATGGCGCAGAACAGTTCTGAACTTTATGACTCAATTGAACGGAGTGAGAGTATCGCGGTCTTGAATAGTTCAGAGCTGCACAACTGCGTGAATGGAGGACGGTAATTGTCTATCGAATAAAGTAAAAAAATACCGAGGGTGCCATTTATAAATCAAAAGGTGTAGTCATTTCCGGTGAAACAGGAAGCGATAAAAAACAATTGAATACGTCAATCAGTCCTAATTTATGTCATATACTAACATACCAAATCTCGTTTTTTTATATGAAAAAATAAAAATTATAGGGGTGAGCCACTTTCGAGACGCACCCGGTATACTATACTTTCTAATTTATTCTATTCTACTATTCTACGAGAGTAAAGTTAGAGGTGAAAGTTTGTACAAAAATTTGTTAAAATCGCTTCTAAAAGTATGACATTTTGCACAGAGGTTTCTTGAGTGACATAATTGAGCACTGAGGAACGATTTCTGGAAATTTACACATAAATAAGGGGGTAAAAACTGGTGGTGAAATTTTGTATATATTTTTTTAAAATTAGTCCTAGGGGTATATTTTGTATAGAGGTTTCTTAAGTGGCGAAAGTGAGTACTTAGAAGAGATTTTTTTTGGAAACTCACCTCCTAAGTAGGTGAAATAAGGGGTTTTATAAATTTGTTAAAATGGGGTTTAGAAGTATGAAACTTTTAGAAGTTCCTTAGGTAACGTAAAATGAAATACGTGGGTACTAAGAACCTATTTTTCAAAATATGTCCCTTAAGCAGGTGAAATTAGACATAAAGGTTGACAGCGGTTGGCAAAATTGATAGGAGTACCAAAACAGAAAAAAGTAATCAAAGTAACGAACTTAGTACTCGAGTAACGATTAGTAACGAGTAATCAAAAGTAATGAAAATCGCCATCACTAGTCATATTATAGTTTTTTAAAAATAATTTTAATGTTAAAAAAAAATAATCTTTTCTAGTGTGCTGCACGGATTGGTATCGATTTTGACGACACCTATAAGAAGTGTTACTTGACAAGAAAAGGAACAGAACTTCAACTTGAAGCTGAACGTGAAACAATAGATGTCAAACTGAAATTCGTACCTACTATAGTTTATAATGGGGTAAGTATACAGGGTGGCGCACCTCATTCGCCTCGGTAGATTATACGAAAACGAAAAGATGTAGAAAAACAATATTTTATGGGTATATGTGGAAAGGCAATCTGTATAATTTAAAATTATTTTGAAATGCACAGGGTGTGTTAGAACTAAGATCCATACCAAAGTTATATTTTTTCTTATGGAACACACACTCAGTATTTTATTTCATTTTTGGATTCTTAGACATAAAATAAGGCATTTATTATAAGGGTTTAATATGTTTAAAAGCTTTGGTTTTTGTGAGATATTTAAATATGCATTCTATAATAAAAAAGTCTGTCAACACCTTGTACATTAATTTTCAGAATTAATTCTTGTGCTGACTTTCAAGCCAGTGAAATAAACTTTACTAAAATATTTCATTGTTTCCTTAAATGTATACAGGGGTATCAAAAATTGCTGGTCTATTTTAAATATTTATTTTACATAAAAACTTCGATATTTCAAAGGCAACACTATATATATTTTTTTAAATGAGTCGAAGCAGATATAAATGCTCTTTCAAACTATATTAGGGTTTCCTATACCTTTCTGGCTAAGATTTTGAATAAAAAGCGATTTTTCAATAAAAATGTAATCAAGATGGCTGGTGTCGCCATATCAATTTTCTAGTGACACTTATAGTAGCTATTTTCAAAACCGACATTAGTTTATGGACTTTATTTAAATTTATAACAGGTTGTTAAGCAGGAAACCCTAATATAGTTTGAAAGAGCATTTAAACCTGCTTCGACTTGATTTAAAAAATACAGTGTTGTATTTGAAATAACGAAGTTTTTATGTAAAATAAATATTTAAAATAGACCACCAACTTTTGATACCCCTGTATACATTTAAGGAAGCAATACAATTTTTTAGTAAAGTATATCTCTTGCTTCAAAGTTAGCACAAGAATTCACTCTGAAAAGTAATGTACAGGGTGTTGGTTGGTTCGAGTCAAATTGTCGTTATGAACCGCATGTTAAATAAAAAAAATTTTCTTTTTTAGGTATTTAGCCAACAACTGCAAGACACCAGTTTGAACAATTTCCGCAATGTTGTATGCGATTTGATAAAAGAAGCTTTCCCCGAGGCGTGCAAACATACTTCTGTAATTTCTTTGTGAAAATAAACTATTTATTATCGTTTAAGCTCAAGCAGGAGTTTTTATGAAAAATAACTTTTTTTTCATAAACTCACGAATAAAAAAGTTTTCCCTCTGTGGGAATTCCCTCTCTTTAAATCCGTGGACACACTGTATATTTGCGGTTTTCACCATCACGTTTTTGATAAAAATTGAGTTCCAGACACCGATATTAGTTTTCGTTTATCTCCTACAGAAAAGAGCGTTTCCCTTTAAAAGCGTCCAATTTGACCCATCCTAAACAGCTATTTGATTTCTAATGTGCAACAGCGTGAGCTCTAACTGTCTGAGTGGGTTTTAATAGTAACTGTTTCCGTTATCGAAACTTGGCAGTCATGCATGAGCTTAAACAGCATTTGAAATGTTTTGTGTAGGAGTATAACAGTTATTCTTTCAAAAAATAACAGGTATGAAAATAACAGTGCACTGAGAGAGTTTAGGGAGAATAAAAAACGGATATTTTTTGGTTTCTGGTGAGCAACAACTTCGAGAGTTACACTTCCCGTTAAAAAAAACTGGAAAGATCACAGGTATTTAGCCAACAACTGCAAGACACCAGTTTGAACAATTTCCGCAATGTTGTATGCGATTTGATAAAAGAAGCTTTCCCCGAGGCGTGCAAACATACTTCTGTAATTTCTTTGTGAAAATAAACTATTTATTATTGTTATATAGTTTTTTAATCAACCAAAGAAAAAAATACCTTATTGGATTTTAATCAACTGCAACATATCTATATAAAAATTAGACAAAAACAACCCAGAGACCTCGTTTTGAAAACAAAAATATACAAAAGCTTGGTTCTAGATATCGGAGTACTCTAAAAACCAATACAAGATCACCCTGTATAAATAGAATTATTATTGAAACAAAAATAAATATGTTGTCGAAAATACAAATTTATTAAACTATATTTAACAAAATATATTGTTTATTCTTAATATTAAAACAAAATATGTATGAGATATATAGTGTTTTAGAGATAAATACGATCTTTTAAAGTATCTGGTCAAACAATAACAAGTATCAATAGTTTGTTGACAGGTAAAGAAATAAAAAAAATAATAAACAGTAAACAAATAAAGTTAATCGTCATGGTCGCTTAAAATACCAGGTCGTTGTAACCGTGCCGCCAATACAGCTCTACCTCTACCTCTTCCTTTGCCCTTGCCTCCGCCCAAAGGAGGGAAATCATCAGAGTCTGCAGAAGTGAAATTCTTTGGTATAGCCCCTGAAACAATGAATTACTTACATGCCACGATTAAACAGAGGCAGGTTAGGTTACATTTTAAAGAACTATTATTTAGAAATAACAATTCGTAAGAGTTGTTATTTAAAAAAAATAACAGGTTTGAAAATAACAGTGTGTAACGATCCTATGGACTGGCTTCGAGAGTAACTTCCTTTTGTCAAAACCAGGAAGGGTTGATGTATGGGATGATCTATGGTCATAGAAGAGTGTAAACAACAGTTGTTTCACATGCTAATTAAATAGAAACCTGTTGTTATTGCATGTGCATCGGAAAATGTTTTGCAATTACAATATACATCGCGAGTTTAGTTTTGAGTAGTGAAGCAGTTATTATTTTAGTATTCTAGTGTGGCAACAGCGAACGCTTCAATACTTGTTTAGATGGATTTTGAGCTCTTCACTAAAGGTTAACAACAATCTCGGAGAAACATTGTCATTGTAAAAGAACTGTTGCATGCATTCTAAATATACTGATTTTAGTTTTTAGTTCTTTTTTCTTTCCTTCACACGTGAGCTAAACAGAAACGAATATTTTTTAAAGACCCGTTATTTTACAAATGTTGCTTATAAATAAAAATTCCAACAACTGTTTTCAAAAATTCAGTTTTTACAAGGTTTTCCTTCTGTCAAGTGCTAATGAAACAGAGGGGTTTTCACTTAACAAATTGTTATTTTTGGAAAGGTAATTTTAAGAGACTTTCAGTTAATTAAAAATATACATGGTGTCCCAAATAAAAAAAATCAATTTATCTGTCGATAACTTTTAAATTATTAATTTAAAAAAAAATATATTCAAACCATTAAATTCTACGTAAAAAAGTTACAGCTTCTATGAAAAATGTTTTCATAGAAATACAAAATTTTCCATAGCAAAAAAGTTACAGTGATTTGTTAAAAATGCACATTCTTGAAAAACACCCCGTAACTCCGAAACGGTAACAGATATACAGTGTGTCCACGGATTGACTCCCAAAGAGGAAAAACTTTTTTATTCGTGGGTTTATGAAAAAAAGTTATTCTTCACAAAAACTCCTGCTTGAGCTTAAACGACCAACAGGCATATTATTTTTACACATGTATATACCGAGTGTTAAAAAGTTTAAAAAATAAGGAAAACGCTAAGAACAAAGTACTTGTATATGTAAAAATACGATGAAAAGTTATTAATAAAAGTTCTAAGGATTGAAAAACTACACCACATTACCAAATTTTATTTTACTACCTAAATGTACAGGGATTGGTAAAAGATACCTCTCCATATAAAATACCATTTACTCTAAATTAACTTAATTTTTTGAATAACACCTGTTACAACGTGCCTTTATTATCTATTATTTGTTTGTAACAATATTTTTTTTATTTTCCATTCGTTTTCTAAAAAAAGTTTAATAATTAATCGTGTACGAGTTTTATTTTATAGCCTCCATTGGTTAATTCAAAAAGGGAAGTAATGAAAAAGGGAAGTAATGAAATTGCGTAAAGGTAAACAAGGATTTAAAAATTATTCAAAAAAAATAAGTTAATTTAGAGCAAATGCGGTATTTTATATGGAGAGGAATCTTTTACCAATCCCTGTACATTTAGGTTTTGAGATAAACGTGGTGTAGTTTTTCAATCCCTAGAACTTTTATTAATAACTTTTCATCGTATTTTGACATATACAAGTACTTTGTTCTTGGCGTTTTCCATATTTCTTAAACTTTTTAACACTCGGTATGTCCATTTGTAAAAATAATATGCCTGTTGGTCGTTTAAACTCAAGCAGGAGTTTTTATGAAGAATAACTTTTTTTTCATAAACCCACGAATAAAAAAGTTTTCCCTCTTTGGGAGTCAATCCGTGGACACACTGTATATTTGCGGTTTTCACCATCACGTTTTTGATAAAAATTGAGTTCCAGACACCGATATTAGTTTTCGTCTATCTCCTATAGAAAAGGGCGTTTCCCTTTAAAAGCAGACAATTTGACCCACCCTAAACAACTATTTGATTTCTAGTGTGCAACAGCGTAAACTCTAACAGTTGTCTGAGTGGGTTTTAATAGTAACTGTTTCCATTATCGAAACTTGGCAGTCATGCATGAGCTTAAACAGCATTTGAAATGTTTTGTGTAGGAGAATAACAGTTAATTCTTTCAAAAAATAACAGGTATGAAAATAACAGTGCGCTGAGAGAAACGCCCCTCACGGTGTGCAGTCGCGAACCGAAATTTTATCAGAGAGAGTTTAAGGAGAATAAAAAACGGATATTATTTTTTGTTTTCTGGTGAGCAACAACTTCGAGAGTTACACTTCCCGTTAAAAAAAAACTGGAAAGATCCATGTCAACTGTTATTCAGAAATAACAAATATAAAACCGTTGTTATTCTAAAAGGTTAAAGTTGCTTTACATAACAGTGACTTACCTGTTGATGCTCCCGGACGAACATTTTCATTATTCGCTCTTCTAGATCCTGAATTTAGTGACAAATCAGTCAGTTTCCTTTCAAATCCAGAAGCTAAATAAAACAACAAGAGACCAATACACAAACAAACACGAAACTAACACAGTAACTTACGTAAATTAGTTTTAACCGTAGCACTTGCATAGCTATTCAGTGTGGAAGCGGAATGGGAAACACTTGAGTCAGTTCTCTAAAATAATCAATTAGGTTATGGCATATATATACACTCACCGGCAAAAAAACCGGCCACTACAAACTAGTCCCAATTTCAAAGTTGGATTTCTCGCGAACCACTCATTAGATTTTGCTGATTTTTTTTTAAATTGTAAATCAATTCCTTCTTAACGGATGCTACGTCAGAAATTTTTATTCCGAATTTATTTTGAGCATATACAGGGCACAACAGTAAGACGAAGTTTTTTGCCCGAACTTTGTAATACCCTGTAGGGCGCAGCAACTGTAGTAGCTATTGCTAAATCCAATGACATTGTAGCCTCATCTTTTGTGAGTATTTTGTTTTTTTAATCACGACATTATCTCCGTTTGTATTGGAGATACGCTGCTTTAAAACAAACGCCTCGAAAACAGCTTTAGTCCATTTCTCAATATCCCAATTCACATGTAAACGCGCAAACTGAAGACGTGCTCGACGATGTCTTGGAAGTAGCTGGGGTCCTGTGGCAGGCCTCCTTGCAGACAAGCTGTTTTCTTTGAGTCTTCGTCTGATTGTTCTCTCACTGACTTGAGTTCTGCGCACGGCTTGTAGCAGATTTTGATTCTGAAAAGCTGTAATTCTACGATTTCGTAAAGTATTCAGGACAATAAAGCGGTCGTCAATTGCATTTGTCTTCCGTTTCAGTACCGATTCCAGGCATCCTAGACTGTTGTTCGAGGTATACCCTGGGTATCGGACATATAACGTTGACTTCGGCCATCCTCAATTAAAGCCACAATACGAGCAACGTCAGTTACCGATAATGACATTTTTTAATTTGGCAACCGTTGTTGTCATATTGCAAATACTCATAAATCTGTTTTCGCCTATGTCGCCTTGATTATTTACACATAAAACTTTCTGCCTGCGAAGCATTTTTCCGAGACGTTCGTTTTAAAGCAGCCTATCTCCAATACAAACAGAGATAACGTCGTGATTAAAAAAAAAACAAAATGCTCACAAAAGATGAGGCTACAATGTCATTTGATTTAGCGATAGCTACTATAGTTGCTACACCCTACAGGGTGTTACAAAATTCGGGCAAAAAACTTCGTCTTATTGTTGTGCTCTGTATAATATGCTCAAAATAAATTCGGAACAAAAATTTCTGACGTAGCATCCGTTAAGAAGAAATTAATTTACAATTTAAAAATGAATCGGCAAAACCTAATGAGTGGTTCGCGAGAAATCCAACTTTGAAATTGAGACTAGTTTTTAGTGGCCGGTTTTTTTTGGCGGTGAGTATATTACACTATATCGCTAGTTACGAATAGAATAGAAATTGAAGCCAAATTTTTGAGATGAAGCTATACAAAATCCACATAAATCGGTCCTTTTCGTTCAACAGCTTTGAACTACGCAAAAGTGAGAGGTGCTTCTCGACTAGTTGATTTATTTTATACTAACCAATAGAAGTAGTTTTCTAAGTTTCTATCTACCACGTAAATCAATTTAGCGTCTGACTATTCGCGCCTTTACTTATGAATTTAAATTTAATCTCTGATATATTTAAACAAAAATATCTAAAATAACAGGTTGAAATAATGCCATTACCAATTAAAAAACAATATATTATACATTATTATTATTTAGAGTTTAAAACAGTGCGCGGACAGGTGACAGCGTTTAGCAATGAAGTAGACGAATCAGATCGTTTTATTTGGTGCGTGCGCACAAAAATCCTGTTGAACAAAAAGGATAGACTTGTGCAAGCTTGATATTCCTATTTCTTTTCTTTGGCTTCACTTTCTACTCATTGTGTAAATGCGGTACTAGCAATATATTCTTATAATATATTTAGTATATATAGTCCTTGGGAACATTTGTATTGTGAAAATTAGATGTTACAAAGATGATGTATGCTTTTTTTGTCTCCTTATGTTATTCTGCTGCGGTTGGGTAAATCCCAAAATACCCGCTAGTGCTCCCCTACTACCAGATTTTGGTTGAAATCATACGGTATCTCCGTTATTCGTGAAGATAGAAGGATGCGGTTTGCACAAACCAGGGCCACTGTTTTGTCAAACGGAAGATGTCCTAAACAAAATTTTCATAGCCCTCTTCGTTTTTGAGCTACAGGGTGTTTTTGAAAATTTTGCAATTTAGGAGACCCCATGTATCTCTGTTATTGTTAAAGGTACTGAGACGATAAAAAATGTTTATTGTAGAACTTTTTGCGTAGAATACAGTGGCGTAGTCTGTTATTCTTCGAAAATAATATTTTTAAAGATATGAACTAAAGTTATGTTTTCTTAAATGGAGCACCCTGTATATTTATAAATTATGATCTGGCTTGCCATAAGCTTCTCAAAAATATATAGCACTCTATATTTATTTTCACTATTTAATGCAATATTTAAAAAACAATAATTATGAACATCTGGAAAATGCTTTATAATGCAAGCTTTTAGATATTTGCAAACCCATCCCATTATAATAAATTCCGTTATAAAAAAGTGAAAAATATATTCAGAGGTTGAGTGGTAACAGTTCAAAAGTAAAATATATAAATTTGAAATAAAATTTTAATATGTGTATGTCTATTTTAGTAAATACCATTTTAATTTTATTATTTATCATGGCCTACTAATAAGAAAATGATATATTTTAAATATTGCAGTAATTAGTGAAAATAAATATAGAGTGACATATATATTTGAGAAGCTCATAGCAAGGCGGATCATATGATTTATAAATATAGATGGTGTTCCATTTGAAAAAACATAACGTAAAAGTTCTACAAGAATCAGTTTTCACCTTCTCGATATCATCCATAATAGCGGAGATACGGGGGCTGTCCCAAATTGCAAAATTTTCGAAAAGACCCAGTAGCTCAAAAACGAAGAGGGCTATGAAAATTTTGTTGACAGCATCTTCCGTTTGACCAAAAAGTGGCCCAGGCAAATACGTTTAAATAAAATATACGACGGCCTCCCCATAAGAGCAATGAGAGGATTTACGTCCCAGTATTGAAGGAGGGCAGAAAATCGAGTCGAATGGTTTCAAGACATAGGTTCATCCTTGTTTAGTCAAACCTCCTACAAACCAAGGATAGACTTATGTAGGAAATGCATTGAAATTCTATAGCCATCCTTCAATATCGGGACAGGAATTTAAGCGGTACCCTCCGTATACTTTATTTTAAACGTATTTGGGCCCAGGTTTGTGTAAACCGCATCCTTCTATCTTCACGAATAACGAAGATACCCTATGATTTCAACCAAAATGGGACACCCTGTACAAATAGGAAACAGCTTTCCTCAATTCATTGTAACATATAACTCACCGATCGCCCTTGACTGCTACCTCCAAACATTGATCCATTATTTCCACTTGTAAAAGTAGAAGTGTCACTAACTACAGACTCACTGTCCCAAGTGTCAGCAACCGAATCGGTGTCGCTTTCAAAACCCTAAAAGCAAGAACTAGGATATATCTTTAATTAATTAATAATTAATACATTCGTGATTATAAAACAATCAACTTTTAATCAAAAGTTTATTGTTTTATAAGCTAAATATTAGGCTTTCTCTATGGATACAACCACAGATTATACAGATTATAATCTTTGTTTTTTCTTTATTGTTTTTCGTGGTTCCAATTTTCGGAATCGGGCACTAGTTAGGTGACTAGTTTGCGCACATAGCCCGCCCACTTATGGCCTCTAAACTTGTGCACAGCGCCTAACCGGCACAGTTATTAGAGAGATATCGGAAAACCGAATAGTCATCCAGTATTTACGCGTACCTTATCATGGTTACGACACGGTTACGATATGCGCGAGTCAATTTTTAACGCAACACCCGCTAATAACGTTACCGCCTGACGTAATTTGCGGATCAATTACACCAAGTGCTATTTCTAAATAACGTTTAAAAATTGCTTAAATGGGCATGTGCGGGTATTTGACAACCGGAGCCGGCCGGCGAGATCTTTTATTTTAGGTTATGTTTGAATTGTTTTGTATTATTGCTTTAGTTTTATTAGGTAATTTGATATTTAAGTAGCTGGGATTAGTTTTAATTATATAAATATGGCCCAAAATATGGATTCCACCTCTTCCGATACTAAAGAACCTATAAAGAGTCTTAGGTTTATAGCAGATGACGATTTAGCCCTTCTAAGAGAATTTGTTGCTTGTTGCCCTAAACCCATTGGCAGACGTTGAACAATAAAGCACTGGAAAGAAGCAGCCCTTTAGTTTTAAAATACCTAGTAAACAAAACAATTTCAAAGTTTTAAATTCAAAGTTAGGTTAAGTTTAAATAGCGGACGCGCCGCGATCAGAATTCTTTCCGGTCCGATAACGCCGATAACTATAAATGAAGAGAGTTAATAGAAAGTTAAAGCAAGGCACAATACGTATACGTATCTCTCGACACGTAACGCAGAAAACTACGTTACGTCTGCCCTTGCGTTGTCGTGTAAACAAGAGTTAAAGCAAGTATTTGACGTACGTAACGCAAATGGTACATTTGTAATTCTAAATTATTTTGTGAAACAATTTATTTAATTTTAAAACTGAAAATGGATATCTATTATTCCATTGAATCCGCATTAAATTTATAAAAGTAATATCGAAAAATGAAGAAAATTATAAATGGAAATTATTTTATTACAGAAAGTAGTCCTTACAACTTAAAATGCTCTTAGTAATAAAAAATATAGGAAAACAGACAGTTTTATGATTATTTATTAGATTCCATCTTTTAGAATCCTCATATGGATTTTGGCTAAGAACTAGCATATTTAATTAAATAGATTCCAAAATGAGTTTATTATGATGCTTAATATTTTCATACTAATTTATTGTAATATAATAGGCCCAGTTCTGTTACACTGGCCCCAAAATTTATGAAATAACTTAATTACTTGCCAGTTGTGGAAACGAATTGTTTGTGAATTTGTACGTTCGGCATCATTCGGGTGAAAATCGAAACTCCTTCGGCTCGATACGTTTGCGTTTTGTACGTACGTAAAGGCACGTAAAGATACGTATCACGTATCCGTAAACGCAAGTGAATTTCTCACTGCGCAAGCGTACATGTCAAACGATACGTTTACGTCTTTGGCCGTGCTTTAACTGTCTATTACCACCTCACGTAAAGGAAATAACACCTGACCTTATTAACGTCCATGCACGCTATTCGGTTTAGCCATATCTCTCTATTACGCTGTTTATTGTTATTTTACGCGAGTTTATTTTTGCGCACAGGAAATTTGACTCGTTTGCACATCGCCAATCACGTTAGAGTTTTTGACAAACACAAATGAATTAACACCCTTCAAATAACCACGCTAACCAACCTGATTGGTCAAGCTTAATAGTTGACTGCTAGGGCTAGACACTTCTATTTGTTGCAGTTGACCGGTCGACCCAATCAATACATCTGTCAGTACTTAAAGTTCTAGGGAGAGGTGTACGTCATGCGTTCAGCTTCACAATTTAATTACGTCTCGTGATACTTAATTTGTATATTTAATAACGAGTCGTTGTAAATTTCCTTATAGCTTGAATTTTTTTAAGTGCAAGCTAGAAACACTTGCATTTTTGGTAAAAATAAGTGGAATTGAGTGGGTGTTCGATAGTGGTCGCGCTATTAAAACTCTGAATTCAAAAATCGATATCACGAAATCTATTAGAAATAATAGATTGTAGTTTTTTCAAGAACTTTGTTAATATTTCTGCTGTGTTTTCTTTGTAGACATTATATTCATATATGAAGAAAAAAATATAGATAATCCTTTTAAATACTAAAAAAAATTACATTTCTGCTGTCAAAAAAAAGCGAAATTTCTTACCTTTCGGCTTCTACTGCTTCCAAATTGTGAGCTTCTAATGCTACTGCAATAACTAGACGAATCTCTGATAGTAGTAGCATTGTCCGATATGGTGGATTTCAATGGAACGTGACTACCCTGTTCTAGTGTTATATTCAAATCAGAGCAACAGTTGTCGCACAGCATGTAAGCATATCGTATCACTATCGACTGGCTACAGAAATGCGGCCTGGATGACACACTATGATACTAAAAACATGATTAAAAAGCTATAAGTGCGTTTAAGATAATTAAATAAGTAAGAAAACGGTTTTTCTTTGACTGTTTAACAATAAAATAAGTAAATGACATAAAACCTGTTATTTTCAAATAACAGTAACAGTTCCAACGATTATATAGAAATAACAGTTTAGCCCACTTCTGGTGTTCAACACAGTATAAACTTACCTTACAAGCAAGACCAGGTGTATGACAATACACATCTTTTTCGATTTCTCTGTCACTGATTGTAATCGTTTCCCATATGGGTCCGCCAGCTACGGTGTTTCTTAAGGTTAGGAACATCGACTGAAATAAAATTATATGTCTATAAGTGAAAGGTGTCAGAGACACATAAAAATTAAAGTTCTTTAATACAGCATTCAATAATAATTAATAATAAGTTAGATATAAACTAATGCTTAAGTAGATTGTTTAATTAACGATTTATTACTTATAATCAAATAACACAGTTGACCATAATTATTATTTCTAAAGAATAAGAGGTACAAACAGTGTTACCAACTATCCGAAATAGAATTTCTTTTGAAGACGGTCAAAATTCTCAGTTTTTTTCTTTTACTCAAAATCGACTGTAGACTTGGTGCATTTCAGTCGATTTCAACAAATTCCGACCGCAGCGCTTCAACGGCAGAAATCAGAAATTATCAGTATGTATTTCACGGCGTCGTCATGCTGATCGCATTAAAATAATATTGAAATCGTGGTTTTGTCATAATATTTAAGAATATTAGTTTTTTGCTAGTGCAGTTATTGAGACTATAAAATACTCAGGTACGAGGTTTGTGTGATGTAACGCTGTTTCGAGTAGTAAAACATAAGTAGTGAAAAGAATTCGAACTAGTATTGTTCGTATTGTTGTGGCAATTAATTTCAAATGTTAATAAAATTGCCGAAAACACGTGAAGGAGAGCGTCATTAGGGCGTTGTTGGGTGCAATAACATTCAAGAACTAAATTGTGGGATATTCAATTATCCCGAAACAACATTTTATAGCTTCATAGTCTCTCATACCTATTTGATCAAAAGCAAAAACGGATTCAAGCAGTTCAACGAAACAAGTGAGTAACAAAGTGCTCGTTACTTAATCAAAAAAATTAAATAGACATATACTATGAGAGGATAAAATATAATTTGCAATATTAATGGAATACTTTTTTAATCAATTAGTGAATAAATGTTTTATGAACATCTAAAATTATAATTATGTACCTTTAAACATTTTTGCAATAGCCGAAATAGCCCCAATTATGCCCCACTAGCAAAACCAGTGATTAAAACTATGCTCGCTACCGTAGTTGAAGTGATCTAAAAAGTATTTTTAGCTGGAATAATAAATTATAATACAAGTTAGACCTTCTGAATATGTCAAAATATTTACTTTTTTATTTTTATTTTTAGAACATTCACAAATTATAGTTTCTAACACTTTTAGAATAATTAAATAATAAATTTTTCGTATACTCGCTATTTAAACCCGTGTATTTGTATATACTAGTTGTTTACGATATTCTCCGATGGTGGCAGCACCGGCGGAGAATTCACCAAGCCTATAGTGTCGCCGAGAGAAAAATATTGGGGGACGGGTCCAAAAACCATTTATATTCCAAAGCTATTTTCAATCTTAGCTAATTAGTAGGTACATTAAAAGACTAAAAGAAAACACCATTTGAGATGTGGGGGACAAATATAACGAATGTAAAATTGAACATCTTTTTAAGAAGCAAAAAATTTTAATTTTCAGAAAACTAAAAGATTATAGATCGCTTGCTTACCTGTAGATTATAAATTTTAAACAAGTTCGTCTTGCCTTCAAACTGACCAGACCAGTCATCTAAAATACTCTTCACCATCTCGATGTGCCTCTTGTCCGCGAACATAATAGGGAGTCTCCGATTTCCTGGCGCTTTATTTTTCTAAAAGTATCATTTATAATTATTATAGAATTTTCTAGGCATTTTTATTTACTAATCCAGGGCAATCTTAAACCACAATTTTTTTACTTAAAAACTGACTCTGGTACTGATTTATGTCTCTCTATGTCAATACTATTTTGATTTTTTTGGCACACTATATAATATTAATACTAATTTAAATGAATATTAAAATTTTCATAAGTTTTAAGTTTTACATGATCAAAAAAAATTATAAACAATACCTCAAGAAAATCTAGCAACTTAAAATAAACTTCTTCTTGATTGTCTGGAGAATTGCTAGACAAAGGTATTTCCAATTCATGCGTTTCCTTTGAATGGAGCAAAGCTTCATGCTTGTACCCTTGAGGGAGATCTCCTAAAAATATATTTAAAATAATGATGTACTTAAACAGCCGTTAAACGGTAGCCTACTAAAATGCCGTTAATAGATATTGTGACGTTCATGTCGGCAGAAAGTCATGCCTGCCTATAAACACTGTGCAAGAGCACCTGTACCTCCGTGGCTAAGGCTATCGCTTCGTGAGCGCATGGTCCGTGGTTCAAATCTCACGCCGACCAAGACTTTTTTATATTTTTTTTGCTTATAGCGTGATCTTATTGCATTGGTTTCACTCTTTTTGGTTGGATTGGTTTAGTTATTTGGCTGGTTGGTTAGCGTAGTTATTTGGAAGGTGTTAATTCATTGGTTAGTTGGTTATTTGGTGGGGTTGGTTGGTTTTTTTACTAATTTATATTTGTTGTTTATATTTTTTTACCTGTGTCGAGGTTAGTTGCGTTGGTTAAGTTGGTAATTTGGTGGGGTGGATAGCGTTGGTTAGTCCTTATAAAATTCCTATATTTCATAAAACCATCAAGTGCGTCACATCAACGACGTCATGCCTATTAACGGCATTTTAGTAAGCTACCGTTTAACGGCAGTTTAAGTACAGCCTTAAAATAACAACTGACTTGAGTTAAAAATAACAGGTTTAAAGCTTGATTTTCATGCATCCGTTATCCGACGATACGATATTAATTGTATAGGTTGAATTTAAATACTTGATTTGGTTAGAAAATTACGCTGTTTAAATTTATTGCATTTTCATTACTCCGTTCATCGGATGTACGATTTGATTGTGATTGGTGTCATTTTATATTTTCATTTCCATAACGATTTCGCTGTTTTACTTATAGTCGAAGAGCTAGCAACGTTTTCGAGAGAGAATCTTAAGAATGCTGGTTCTTTAATACATCTTTTTAGTACAAGAGCTAGCAACGTCGGAAAACAAAGTATTTTAAGACGTCTGGCTCTTTGATATATCTTTACTATGATCTCTACAACAGCATGCGGTCCATCTGGCTGCCAGTAAACGTTGCGTTCCCTACTACCCTCTAGTATTGAATATAAGATCCTACATGTCTTCATAGCGCAGTGCGTAGAGTTTCCGACCACGAACCGATGATTCAGAGAGTTCGAATCCGGGTCAGGGCCAAGACATTTTTTATTTTATTTTCGTTTATATTGATTGTAAAAGTCTTTGACCTGACCCGGATTCGAACTCTGAATCAACGGTTCGTGGTCGGAAACTCTACGCACTGCGCTATAGAGACATGTTCGATTTATATTCAATACTAGAATTTATAGGACTAAATTAATAAAAATATAGGATCTTCTTCCGATGCGCAGTAGTGAACGCATCGGGTATCGGCAGCCACACGGGCCGTATGCTGTTCCAGAGAGCATAGTAAAAGATATATCAATGAGCCAGACGTCTTAAAATGCTTTCTCGAAAAAACGTTGCTAGCTCTTAGACTATTTTGTTATGCTCTCCTGAACAGAGTCTGGCTGCCGGCAGACGTTGCATTCACTGCTGCGCATCACAAATTCGCCCTCTATTTCAGGAACAAAGGAGGCTAGGACAAATCTATTTGTAGCATATTTAGTTTCATAAAAAGTAGCCAAGTAATGTGAAAATCGCATCATTGTATCTCTACTCATAAACGAGAAATCCTATAAAACACACGAAAATGGGATACCCTGTACAGATGTGATGCGCAGTAATGAACCGCAGTAGTCTACCGGCAACCAGATTTCCCGCACTTTATTATTAATAACCTTATGGGCGATTTCGTGGCACAAAACCTGTCCGAGATGTAGCTGGCGTTACCGTCAGCCTGTCCGAGAATTCCGAGATTTAGTTTAGCTCCGAGCCGCTGCGCGCTGATAGTCGTTTACAGCGCAGCGGATAAAGAATACTGTACTTCGTAACCGTAGTTCTGCTTTCAGTCGATAGAAGAGTGGTTGCCGGAGACAGTGTTGCCAGAACTACTAATTAATCCGTAGATTTACGGATTTTGAGTACAGTACGTTAATAATACGGATTTTCTATCATTAAACAATTTATTATAACATTATATGATT
Source organism: Sitophilus oryzae (assembly GCF_002938485.1). Taxonomy (NCBI): domain Eukaryota; kingdom Metazoa; phylum Arthropoda; class Insecta; order Coleoptera; family Curculionidae; genus Sitophilus; species Sitophilus oryzae. The sequence goes on from NW_022147289.1 coordinate 2,812,573, forward strand.
AAACAAAGAACAGCGTCAGAGTTGGCTTGGAAATAAAGATCACTGTTATTTTATAATGTACAATATTATGGTAAATGTCAATAATCGTCATTTCCAAAAGAACTAAACGACTTTTTCGATCATACGATATATTTAATATTTATAAAATAATTTTTCTTTTTGTGGTAGTGAGGTACCCCAATTAGCCTATTCGATTGGGATGCGAATCTGTTTAGCGGCAGATTTGCGTCCGGGGGAAGCCCCTATACTATTTCAGGTGACACTAGCTAGTTGTTGAAGATTATTAACCAATAGATCCGAATAATATTTGAATTAGATGGAAGATATGGAATGGGATATATTGAATAGAATGTCAGTGATGTCAGTGGCTAAAGGGCGGAGTACCCCCGGGTGAGTTTTACGATTTAACTATCAATTTTATCCAGATCAGTAAATGTTTGTTTTGTTATTTTCATGTACAATGAGAGACTACTTGCCAATGACCAACTAAATGGATATTTGAGGTGAATTTCTATTGTGAGACCTGGTTGAGTAAGCCCCAGAAATAAGCGATTTTACACTTTATTATGGCAACACTGTCGCTTTCAGATCTACACGTCTTCGATATGCCTTCGCTGGCCGAATTAGAGAAAATAAGTGTTTTATGCGCTGACCGCAGAGCGAATGGTGTCTCCACCGTACAGCACTTGAGACGTAAGGGGAAATCAAATCAGCCTTGTCACGAATTCGCCCATTAGGTTGCGTATCTTCCCAATAATTATTTCAATCAACGCTGAGGGTCTAAACGGCCCTTAAAACCCGCTTTAGGTAGGCTGAATTCCGTTATGATCGTAAGTCGACTAGTTGTCTAATGATTAGGCTGTTATAAGTATTTTTGTTTAAGTTTTTTTTTGTTAGGCTTGTTTGTTTTATTATAAAGGTACATTCAGGCTGAGAGCGTCGAGCGTAGCGTCGCGTTTGCGTGTCGAAATGGAATTAATTCACTTAACTTAAATTAGACCGTTCAGGCAGACAGCGTCGCGTTTGGCTTTGCGCTAGCGTCCGCTGAGAGTCGGGGTTCGAGTTCAATGGGGCGGACGCGACGCAAACGCGACGCGACGCTCTCAGCCTGAATGTACCTTAACAGTTACTTACCCGATTTGATCAGATAATGAAATACGTTTTCTTGTTTAACTCCCTCCAAAAGAGTGAACTTAACCACGCCAATTTCGGCAGGATAATATCGATTAGTAGCAGCATGTCTACAGAACGTGTTGAAGTGAATCATAAACCAAACTTCAGATCCCAACGCTAAAATTTATAACTTGCGATCAGCGGTTAATAGTACTGTAATAAGAGCTTTGAATAAAAATATTAAGGAAAGAGCATATCAAAAATCTAACATCGAACGCGACGGGCTCCTAAAATGGCCGACTTAAATTACGGTTTATCAGTGCCGTTCTAACTTTATTCAAAACGTGTAAAAATATGATGTAGTGTAGACGTGGGATAATATTTATTGTGTGGGACTCAATAATTAGTTGTTTTATTTTACGTTGCGAATAAATGTTGGTAGTTATTAAAATTGTTATAAAAATATATAATTCTAATAAAAATATAAGTTATAATAATTATTTATTCACACAAACATCCGATATGCCACTGAAGCAGGTAAGTTAAATTTACGTATCTAAATTCTTTGACATCTAATCTTAAACACATAGTAAATAAAAGCAAAAATGCAAGAAAAAATATATAATTAGTTAATTTTAAGTGAATTTCGTGAGTTCTGACTGAAGCTTTAGATTAGTTTACTCTTGATAGCGGTAAATATATTTGGCCGAAACATGTAAGTAAAATAAATAGACAATGGAAGTCGGAAATTCTTTTAGTTTCAATACTGAATCATTCCCAAGTAGGATTTTTGGACACATTTTAGGTCTAATAATTGTGTGTCTGTTTTTTGAGACAAAATGGAAACGGTACGCTACAAATAGGAAACATTTTAGAAACTTATATATTTTATCAATATCAATATGGTGGCACTAGCCGTTTCCTGCAATGTTTCGATGCAGTATCAAAAATTTTAGAGGAAATGTTTCGAAACGTTTTCTGCAATTTGTTCCCAAGATGTTCCCATTTTCAGCAGTCACTGTTTCTAACTGTGAAGAAACAAAATACCAAACTAAAATAGTCTATGTCTGTGTGTGGATTTCAAAATGAAAAAAACAATCAACAATGTTGACCTCTACCATAATTTTTTTGTCTTGAAATTTTTATTTTCAGGTTTTCTCGCACAAAAAATGTCTAGCAAAAGCAAATTCATTGTTTAATTTAATAATGTACTTTCATATTTTTAATGCCCCTTCTATATATAATTATTTGTTGCTACAAAATATTTTTGTTTGAAATATAGATTTTTATTTCTATATCATAGTTCTGAAAATAAAAATAGTATAAAAATCAATGTAAGTAGAATGCGTTCTTATGAGTGTAAAAGCTGAACAGCCGATAAAAACATCACATTTTTAGTTAAAAACGCTAACACTACCCAACATGGCGGAATTTTAATTCTTTATTTTATAAAATGGATATGGAGTCGGACACAAATCATCTACATTATATCATATTTGTGTCTGAAAAGAGAGAAACTCGTGTTTCGAAAATGAATCGACAATAATTGGAAACTTTTGTTTCCAAAATGTTTCGATTTAGCGCTATCTATGAGTAGAAATTTCGAACTAGTTGCCTGTCAACAACGCCAATCAAAAGAGAATTTTTATTTACTTATTACAACACAAAACATAAAAACATGTATTCTATTGTGGAAAAAAAGAGAAAAAAACGTTTGCTGGTAACATTTTTCTTCGGTCTACTGTTGGGTATGGGTAGTGGCAGTTATTACATTTATTCCTAAAACATTCCCTACTCACCATTATATCCCTTCTTCTGCTTTTTTAATTATAGTACAATAAAAACTTGAAGAATGCATAAATGCAAAAAACTGCAGAACAAAATACATTCAATAAAGTAAGGTTATGTTGCCACTGCATTTGACAGAATATGAAATAAATTATGGAAACTTTTCAGACACAAAACGGGTACGAAATCTTGGTAAACGTGACCCATATCTGTTTCTTAAAAGTTTCGAAAAAATTTTGACGCGAAGATATTGTTATAGCTTATGTAGCAAAACCATATATTGGTAAAATGTTTCGAAACCAAAAGCGATTTATGTTACGAAACATATGTATCAAAAATGTGAGAAACTGTTTTGTTTCGATTTTGTGTCTAAAAATGCTACTTGGGAATTGTCTAGCACATTCAAATGAACAAAAAGTGAGTCACGCCGATCGAATGAATCGGATTACAAGTTGCCCATATACCCGTAGTCTTCGTTTACTTATTTCTCTGAGTCCTTAATACATAACAAAAAATATATAAATATTTACAATCTCTGCTGTTAGAGGCGGAAATTAGATTCTTCACTTCCTCTTTCTCCTGTTGTTCTTGTTGAATTTTCAGGTTTTCCTCCCTGACCAAATCATCGACCAATATTCCTTCCGAAGTGTACCTTCCCGGCGCCACTGCATTTTTGAGATGGGATGCCCGGTCTTTGAACCGTTGCCGTTGTTGCTGGTTCATGTTCTAATAAAAGTTAATAAAATTTATGATTTTTCTGAATCCGTGGTCTAAAAATGCGTAAGATAATGAAGAAAATGTACAGAATGGATCAAATTGGACCCTTTTAAATGAAAACACCCTTTTCTAAAGGAGATAGACGAAACAACAACACATTTAAACTATATCTAATAACAACAATGATAAATAGCAAATCAAGACAGGAGATTTTGCTGCAGGTGTTTGAAATGTCGATCGTCTTCTCTTATGTACAGGGTAGGTCAAATTGGATGCTTTTAAAGGGAAACTCCCTTTTCTATAGGAGTTGGACGAAAACTAATATCGGTGTCTGGAGCTCTATTTTTATCAGAAATATGATGGTAAAAACCGCACATCGATATCTGTTACTGTTTCGTAGTTACGGGGTGTTTTTCAAAAATGTGCATTTTTAACAAATCGTAACTTTTTTTCTATGTAGAATTTAATGGTTTAAGTATATTTTTTATCATTTTTGAGTTATCAACAGAAAAGTTGATTTTTTATATGGGACACCCTGTTTTCACCATCATGTTTTTGATAAAAATCGAGCTCCAGACACCGATATTAGTTTTCGTCTATCTCCTATAGAAAAGGGTGTTTCCATTTGGACGCTTTTATCCAATTTGACCCACCCTGTACAGATCTGAACAACAGTGTAGGTAAAATATACCGCTAAGTACTTCTAATTTTTGTCTAGAGTATACGGGAAATTTAAAAATAAGATTCTTTAGTATTCCTCAAAGAAACAAATCCATAGGCGATAAGTCCGGTGGCCTAAACGGCCAACGGCTGGGATATTGTTAGCTATTCTATTACTTTTGAAAGCAGCTGCAAAAAATTGCTGATAATTTCAGCGGTGTGAGGAGGTGCCACGACTTGCAGGAAAAATATGTTTCCGAGTTCTATTAGGGGCAGATCATCAATAAGGCCAAAGTATACCAAATAGTTGAAACTGGCGAACTTTTAAAAATTCTGTATTTCGAAAAGGACTCAACAAAATATCAAGTGTGATATATGTTTAGAAAGGTAATTTTAAGCTCTTTTCGGTGAATGAAAAATATATCTAAAGGGTCTGTCATATAAAAAATAAATTTTTGTGTTGATAACTCTTAAATTGTTACTTTAAAAAATACCGGGTGCGTTTCAAAAGTGGCTCACCCCTATAACTTTTTTTATTTTTTCAGACAAAAAACGAGATTTGATATGTTAGTATATGACATAAATTAGGATTGATTGACGTATTCAATTGTTTTTGGTTACTTTCTGTTTCACCGGAAATGACTACAACTTTTGATTTTTAAATGACACCCACGGTATTTTTTTACTTTATTCGATAAAAAATGACATTCTGAATAGACTGACATATCATACGTCAACTTTTGACATTTTCGCATATGGTTTATCTGAAATTATAACTTGCGGTTCGTAATGAAAATTTGATTCGAAATACCAAGTGTGTGGTATCAAATTATTCGTAAAGAAATGCTTTTTCCAAATATGCTAATGAGACACCTTCTTTCCATTTGAAAAAATTGAGATATGATTAAAAATACGATTTGGGCATTTTCTAACTGGCCAGGACAAGGCACTAAAAATTTAGACGATCAAATCAATTTTTCCAAGGCTCATTGATTAAGAATTAGCGTTTTTAACATAGCCATGGCACTCTAGATTGAAATTTAAATACAAATTTGTATTAAGCGAGAATGTCAAAAGTTGACATATGATATGTCATTCTATTCAGAATGTGATTTTCTATGGAATAAAGTAAAAAAATACCGTGGGTGCCATTTAAAAATCAAAAGTTGTAGTTATTTCCGGTGAAACAGGAAGTGACCAAAAACAATTGAATACGTCAATCAATCCTAATTTATGTCATATACTAACATACCAAATCTCGATTTTTTATCTGAAAAAATAAAAAAAGTTATAGGGGTGAGCCACTTTTGAGACGCACCCGGTATATATTTAAACCGTTAAATTCTACATAAAAAAGATACTTTAGAAATGTTCTCATAAAAGCGCAAAAAAGTTAAAGGGATTTGTTAAAAATGCACATTTTTGAAAAATACCTAGTAACTCTGAAACGGTAAAAGATATCAAAGTGCAGTTTTTATCTTGTTTTTGATAAAAGTTGGGCTCCAGACACCAATATTAGTTTTTGTCTATATCCTTTGAAAAAGGGCGTTTTCCTTTAAAACTGTCCAATTTGGCCCATCCTGTACAGTACGACGACACGGAGACTCCAAGGAGAATGACAGTTTTTATTGATATGAAATTCTGGGAGCATAATATGTTTGGTTTGGTCGTGGTTTGCCCAAAAAAGTTACTCAAATTGGAAATATAAATCTACATCTGCTTCTTAACGTGAAAAAAAGATAAGAGTATAATTTTATTCAGTGTCTACATCCATAAATTTTTGTTAAATTAACGAAGGAATATCACAGCCACCTAGATTTTATCAAATAATAAAGATCTAGTGACAGTAAACCATTAAGATTAAAATATCTATGAAAATCTTTGTCTAAGGGGCAGGCAACCTTAATATTATTTTGAAGAGACATGAATTCTCCATTGAACATCGAAATAATATACTGGGTGTTCATTTTAAAATAAAAGAGTAACTTGCATTTAAATATGACCAATGCAATGTTCCAATATTAATTTTCTCACCCTGTATACTTTTTCGGGTCAAATTTTAATTTGGTTTTACACACAGTGATTATTTTAACTAAGTATTAGGCTATACAGGGTAAATTACAATTTAGGTAGCTGTCATTGAAATTCAAAATTTATTCTTCATTTTCACAAAATGTGAAATATGTCAAAAACCTTACATTTTAGTCATATGCATCTTTAATCAAACTCACCTTCATTTTTTTCCTAGGATCCGAAAATTAACTAATATATAGGGTGTTCCATTACAAAAAAAAACACAACTTCGATGCGTAACTGTTTTTGGGAACAACCTGTAGAACTTCAAATATTTTTATAAAATGCTTTTAATCAACCTACATACGCTTCCAAAATTTCATTTTAATATAAACTACCGTTCTCCTTGCAGTCTCCGCGTCGCATGAGAGGCGCCAGTCTGTACTAAAGGAAATTCAAAAATGTGTTAAAGCAAAACCAAGAAGAGAAAGTGGACCTATGTATTTCATCTCTGGCAGTATTGCCGGTTTCGGGTACAGGACAAGGTTATTAAATTAAACGGGTCGCCTCGTAACTATGGACCAATCACAGTAGTCGATGCGATTACTTAAAAAAATAATAATAATAATAATGGCACAAATTAAACTGTTTTTCTATAAAATCTTTATTTATTTTTCTTTAATTTTGCTGACATTTAATATTTTTAAGCAATACTTGTATTCGAAAAAAGAATAGTTTCAGCTTTTCACTATGTAAAATTAGTCTTCTTATTCAAAGTTTTAGCTCTATTGTCATAATTTTAAACAAACTGTATATAAATATACAGGGTTGTTCACCACATACGACACGGAGTATTGTAGCTAAACGATTAGATATTTAAAAATTATAAGTTTTGGGTTTGTTGAAGGACTATTATAGCTACAATTTAAAAATATTTTTACAAGATACAGAGTGTCCCAAATAAATAAAATATATCAAAGTTGTATTTTTTTAAATGGAACATCCTGTATATTATTACATTTTTCGTTTCTATCATTAAAATAAAGGTAAATTTGATTAAGCTTTATCACACTTAAACCATGCCGTTTTTGAAATATTTTCAATTTTGTGGAATTGCAGTAAAAATTTTAAGGCTTCATTTCTACAAGGGTATCAAAGTTTTTAATAGTAAATATTTACTGAAGTTTATTTATTGATCAGTTATTGTGTTGCAATAATAAAAATAATACTACCACATACAGAATGTCAAAAAATTTATATTATATAATTTCTAGCTTTAAACGGCAATAACTTGTTTAATTTAAATGAAACACCCTGTATATTTAACGAAAATCAGATGCACAATTTAATTATCTATCAAATTGTATTATACCATTTTTTACCTATCCCCTCAAGTTTTTGAAGAAAATGTATTTTCTTATAATTTAGACCTATGGAATATTGACATTCTAGATTGTTTTTAGAGCACCACATGTACAAAATGTACAGGTGCTAAAAACGATAATATTACTAGCCCATTTGTATACAAAAAGAAAACTATTTAAATATTTATAAAAGAGTATACCATTAATTAAATATTCCACCATTATTTCCGTCCAAATATTAATTAATTACATACTTAATTGTGTTAGTTAATAAATTATTCTAAATAAATGTGGATTTGAATCAGAAATCAATATAATAATAAGTCAAGTTATGAAACTAAACGTCTATGTTGTTATAAATATATCCAAAAATTAATCAAAAAATGAAATAAAATTTTTAAGGTGTTACTTTTTACATTACACTGTCGACAAAATATACACATACAAAATTCAGTTTTTTAGAATATGGAGCAATTATTATTAATTAACGCAAATAGTCAATTAATGTAGTTTGAGTACTGGAATCATATTATAATTTTTTCTCTTTAACAAATATTTAAACAGTTTTTTATTATTATTTAATGAAATAAACGACCTATAACAACAATATTAGTATCTGTACCATAGACTTAAAATAAAATATAGACTACACTATTTACATCTCAACGCGGACAAACAACCTTTTTTGTACACATGTTTACTTCTGGGTACAGTCGACCGAGCCTTCCTCATCCAGCCTATGTTGTCACGTCTTTAATATTATCAATATTTTTTTTTCTTGTTATACACATATATTGAGATATTAATACTACAGTTTAATAAAGTAGGTTTTAATATTCCATAGATGTATTAAATAGTCCTTATACTACTAAATTATAAGTCGGATACTGTTTAATAAGGATAAGTTCTGTACAATATGACAACACCGATTAGAGGCGAGGGAGCCTATTCATTCATTTATTACCTTGTAGTACGTGTCGCACGTGTGCAGTAAAGCTTTGTTGCCGCTATCTCCCCGGCTGTATTAACGCATTTTCTTAGCTTGTAGTCCTTAAGTGTTTATTTTATTGACTTTTTCTGTTCAAAAACTATAAAATATAGTTCGCCAGTGCCAAACTTGCAAGAAATTTGACTTAAATAATCCATTTAAGTCTTGAAACGACTTTTGACCGGTAGGCAACTCTCAATTTACCCATTGGCAGTCAGTGGCGTTGTTGTAGAAAGGCGCTTATTTAGATAATATTTTAGTAAAATGTAAAATCTGAATTTTTTCTTTTATATTACATTATTTACTTACTTACATTGTAACAAAATCATAATTATAACCCTGTTAATAATTAATAATGTTTTTATTAAAAATATATTCCGGTTTATTCTAAAATTATCTTCAGAATCTAAAATAACATACAAGAATTTTAAAATGATATTACACTATGAAACAATATTTTTTAATATACCGGGTCGTCTCAAAAGTGGCTCACCCCTATAACTTTTTTATTTTTTTCAGATAAAAAAAACAGATTTGTATGTTAGTAGGTATATGACATAAATTAGAATTTATTGACGTATTCAATTGTTTTTGGTCTCTTCCTGTTTCACCGAAAAGATTACATCTTTTGATTTTTAAAGGCACCCTCGGTATATTGCTACTTTATTCGATAAAAATGACACTCTGAATAGAATGACATATCATATGTCAACTTTTGACATTGTCGCTTAAAACATATCCTATTTTAAATTTCAATCCAGTTTTTTCAATCCACTAAGTTTTAATCAAGGAGCCTTGGAAAAATAGTTTTGATCGTCTAATAGGTTTCGTGTCTTGTCTAGGCCGGTTAAAAGATGTACAAATCGTATTTTTTAATCATACATATGTCAATTTTTTTCAAATGGAACAAGGGTGACTCATTAGCATATTTGGAAAAAGCATTTTTTTATGAATATATTGATACCACACACTTGGTATTTCGAGTCAAATTGTCGTTATGAACCGCGTGTTACAATTACAATTATACCATATGCGAAAATGTCAAAAGTTGACATATGATATGTCATTCTATTCAGAGTGTCATTTTCTATCGAATAAAGTAGAAATATACCGAGGGTGCCGTTTAAAAATTAAAAGTTATAGTCATTTCCGGTGAAACAGGAAGTGACCAAAAACAATTGAATGCGTCAATAAATCCTAATTTATTTCATATACTAACATACTAAATCTTGTTTTTTATTTGAAAATATAAAAAATTATGGGGATGAGCCACTTTTGAGACGCACCCGGTATAATAAAGACAGTACCGAGTTAAATAAATGTAGTTTTTATTTTATCCACTTCCTATCACCTTCCTTGCTTTAATGGAACAGATTTATGTTTTCTCTAATTTACATAATAAGACATCACTTAACCAGAAAAAAAATTACAACAATCATATTTTTTTTTCTCTCCCTGTCGTCGATTCTATTATATCTGTGGAATAGATCCTGTTTTGATTAATATTAGGGGTTGTAAATGTTTGACTAAAATGAATAATTTATTATTAATTTCAAAAATTACCTAATTTCGATTATAAAATTTCTTCTATAACGTGTATTTTATTATTTTTATCCTTTTTGGACTCTAAATTGTTTTTTCTAAACTTTTATTTAAAAAACCTGTCCTAAATCTTAATAAAATATAAAAAAGTTTAAATACGATATATTTTTAATTTAATTATAGCTTCATTAAAATAAAAAAATTAACTGTAGCAACTCTTTAAAAATTTGTTACATTTTTAAAATTAATCTAAAATGTCAATATTCCATAGGTATATATATAAATGAGGTCTAAATTATAAGAAAATGCATTTTCTACGAAAACTTGAAGAGATAGATAAAAAATGGTATAATACAATTTGGTAGATAATTAAATTGTGCATTCAATTTTCATAAAATATACAGGGTGTTCCCTTTAAATCAAACAAGTTATTGGCGTTTAAAGCTAGTAATTATTTAAAATAAATTTTGAGACACACCTAAGGTAGTATAATTTTTATTATTGCAACATAAAATTTCGTAAATAGAAATACTTCAGTAAAATATTTGGCTTTAAAACTTAAATACGCCTAGAGGAATAAAGCCTTACAATTCTTACTGTATTTTGACAAAAACCTAAATATTTCAAAAACGGTACGATTAAAATGCGGTAAATCTTAATCAAATTTACTTTTATTTTAATCGTAGAAACTAAAAATGTAATAATATACGGAGTGTTCCTTTTAAAAAAATACAACTTTGATTTTATGATGATTTTATTTATTTGTGACACTCTGTATCTTGTAAAAATATTTTTAAATTGTAGCTCTAATAGTCCTTCAACGAATCCAAAACTTACAATTTGTAAAAATCTTATCTTTAGCTAAAATTAGCTCCGTGTCGTATATGGTGAAGATCCCTGTATCCACTTTAATTAGTAAACTCAGTTTTATAAACTTTAGTGTCCTGCTTATTATACAGGGTTAATCGAACGGTTGTTTTTTATCATAATTTTAAAACACCCTGTGCGATAATTTTGTGAGAAAATTTCTCTTAAACAATATTTCGCAGTCAGAACCATGTCTCCTGATCATTTTGTTTTTTCACTCATGTCAACACATACCTTGATTAATTTTTAAGAGCGAAAAAACTTACAAATTAACTTAATAATCCAACAATGTGCAAATTTCTCAATTTTTATTACTTTTTGATGTTACCAGAGATTGTCTCTAATGTTATTTTTTAGTACGGCGATGTGACTTAGGTGACTATTATAGGGTTTCCGAAACCGGAGCTGTTTTTCTGAACCGGGAATTTCGGTACCGCGCCTCTTAGGGATTCCCGGTTTTTCGGTACTGACTAATTTTTGTTCATTGGTGGTGCAGTTCATCAATCAGAAAGCAAGGGATGGTTTTGCAAAGTAAAATGGATAAAAAATTAGGATTTTTAATGAAAATAATATGAAATTATTAAGTAATCATTCATGAGAAAATTAACAGAACACAAGCAAAGAAAAAAGTATAGGTAACTTAAATTTCACATCAAACAACATAAACCAACTTCACTGAATTTGAGACAAAGGCCCCAAAATATTGAATTAAAAATGTAAATATCTAATAAAACATAACATAATAAATATTATAGGAACTTCAAAAGAGAAAAGAAGCAATAACAATAAGAAATAGCATCATTACTTATTTAGAAGAGTTTGATTTCCACCGCTAGAAAGTATTAAAGGACTTTCTCATGTAACAAAAAAATAAGATGCAAATGCCTATAAAAACATAACACAAAAAATATAACTAATACATTTGATTAGTTATACATTATAACCCTTCATTAACCCTGTATAAGCCAAGTAAGTACTAAAGTTTATAAAAAATTAAGTTTACGAATTATATTTATGTTATATTTTGGTAAAAACTTCTTTTTAAATGACTTTCATGCCAAAATCGGGAAAATCTGAGCTAATTTAAACACACTATTGCTAATAAATTAAAGCAATGATTTTGTTCAAGCAAGTACCTATTTATATCATGTCATCATATCATATCTATTTTTTTAAAAAAATACTTTTTATTTTTTTTTAATTAAATGAAAAACAAAAAATTCGGCGACGACAGTTTTTAGAAGAGCCAATTAGCTATCTTTTAGTAAATAAAGCAAGTTTCTAGAGCAAGTCTTTACTTCATTAAAGATGGCACAGATAAACATTAGCATTTTATATATGTAGATTTATTTCAATGGTTCAAAAAACATGAGCACCTTACTATATGTCGATAAAAAGGTTTTTAAACAAATATGGCATGATGGCTACCATAATACATTCATCCTTCATCACATATTTTCTGAAAATAGTTATGGAGGAGCCTTTTTCATGATCTTTTGTTTAATAAATTATGGGGGAAGGGGGAATTTAAATTATAGTTTACTTTTTTAATGATGATCTACCTTCAAATAATTTCTATGAACTATGACATGTAAATAAAACAACTGAAAAAAGCAAGAGTACAAAAAATGCAAGGGTCTTGCATGCTAGGTCTTCCACGGGTCAAGTAAGTACTCATTTAAGCCTGGGTAGACTTTAAACGTTACTCAAACTTATAAATATTGCAAACAGGAAACTAACTTGCCACCTTCAGTACAATAACTGAGAGCTCTCTTTGCTACAGATTACCTTAATGTCCCTATATCTTAGAATAATAATGCATCAATATGAATGACCAAATTGTGTTTTATTTTATTTGCGAATTTTAATTATTAAGGGAAAGACCACTTTTTTGCACAGGGCGAAGAAAGATGACACAGTAATATACAACATATTGAAGCAAACTTATAAAAGTATGCTGCTAATGAAATAAATATACCTGCCAAAGAGGCCCAGCTACACTAACTGCTTGCTCAGTAGATCTTATATTTCTTTGCTGTTGTAATTCATAAACAAACTCCATAAAGGCGTTTGGTTTGGCTTGCTTTTTTGGCGCCATGGCACATACAAGTCCGGTATGTACTTATGTAGCAGATAAAAACAAACTGAAAAAAAATACATATTCAAAATTTGCCTGTAAAATGTTCACTATTAATTACCACACCACAGTACCGACTGACACAACAACTAATCTCTGAAACAATCTTAAAACACTTAAAACTGCAATTCAAGCAGTTTTACAAATAGTGTGGCTCAAGTTTCAACAATTCTTTTGACAAAAAACGAAACGAAAAAATGTCCAAATCCTAACCTAAGATTCTGTTGATAACATGATAACGTCAAGCGTCAAGTTGTATAGTTCTCTATTATCTATGGTCATATAATATTCAAACGGTTGTATTACTGGTTGCATAACAAAGGAAAAAGTTCTGCTTTATAAAAAAAAACAAATTCATAAAATGTAATTAATTTATTACAATATAAATATATTATAATCAAAAGTAAAGCAATAAATAGTTAAATCTACTGTACAAAAATAAATAAATTAATATTTACAAATAATGGTATTAATGTTAAATTGTATATATCACTATTTTTGAGAACGAAATGACATGAAAAGCATGAGTATGAGTTTCTATGAGCTCTGAGATAAGCATAGGAACATAATAATTTTTGGGAAATATATTAATTCCCACAGAGATCATTTCTTGGAAGATATTTAGTGAAAAGTCGAAGAAATTCTTCGAATGGACAGAACTCTTCACAGGATGGTATTTTCAAAAGTACAGGTTCATCGAAATCGTAATTTTGGTAAAATATCTGAAACAGAAATGGACACAAAATTAATATTTTAAAGAATATCTTTTTGTCATTTCAAAAACTAAAAAATATCATGTCATATAACCACAGCTTTTTCATTATAGGTATATACGTTCGTTTATGCTATGCAAATGCTATGAAATACAGGGACTTTTATTCTAGGAACAGAATAAAAAAATTGAGAATTTTGTTTAAGTGCAAACCTAAAGTATGTATCAGGATGTATTTCAGGAAAATATTTTAAGTTTTATAGGGTGGCTCAAGAAAGTGTGATAGTGGACTTGGATGATTTTTTTAAAATTGAACATCCCCCTGTATATTATTGTATAAACCTAAAAAAATTATTAATAATTATTAATATCTCTGAAACTATCGAAATATATTTATTCATATCTTAGGGTTATGTAAAGCGATCTGAAAGGAAGCCAAAAATGCAATAATATACAGGGTATTCCATTTAAAAAAATCATCCAGGTCCACTCATACTTTTTTGAGCCACCCTATAGAAGTTAAAATATTTTCCTGAAATACATCCTGGTACATACTTTAGGTTTGCATATAAACAAAATTCTCAAGTTTTTTTATTCTAGGAGCTACAGATGCCCAACGCACTATTGCCGGACCCTGTAGACTCACCCTGTATATATATCATGAAATATGGTGTCTTTTAGTATGTACATCTAGTTTTGAGAAGAATAGTATTATAAAATATTTCTAATTAAAAAATATAAATAATATGGTATTTTATAATTTTGGAACAGCTTTAAATATGCAGAAAATTTCGTCTAAAAGTGATTGTATTTCAAAAACCACTCGGTATAGAATCTGACATTAGTATATCCGGAACAGGGTTGCCACAAGAAAAATTTTGATTGTGCAGAACTTTACCACACAAATGTGTAGCATTGTGTAGCAATCCATGACCAATAATTGAAAACTATCCAATAAGACCAAGAATAAGACGTAAAATCGCCAAATTTTAAAGCATAATTACGAGTCTCGGTAATAGTCTCACTTCCACTCGTTTGTATACGCCAATATATTCATTTCCCATTTCATTTCCTCTCATGCCAGCAAATATTGCAACGACGTCAAAATTGATGTCGCGAAACTAACGATTTTATGGAAAAATTAGACCGGTTAAAAAAGTCTGTTTAAAAACTGTAAACAATTCAGGACTGTTTAATCGGCCAAATTTGTCCATAGAAACTGCAGTCTTTGCTGATATGGGAGGAAAAGTGAAATAGGAATTGAATATTATTCACGTATGCCAACGAGTGGACCGAACTACTGTGAAATTTGGCCTCTGAATTTAAGTTTTAATTAATTAAGTAATCCTGTCTATTTACCGTTTTTGACTCGACCAATAGATGACCGAAAATGATATTTGTCAGTTCAAAATTTAAAGTTCACTTGCGGCCTCTTTTAATGTAACTTAGATAACTTAAAAGCAAAAAAAAACAGCTTTTATCAGCTGATTTACTGTTCTGGTATTATTTTTTATAATAAATATGTAAATTCTCAAAATGTGTAGCACAGGCCATTGTGGTGTAGCTGTGCAGTCACGGAAGCAAATGTGTAGCAAAATACACAATTGTGTAGCTTGTGGCAACCCTGATCCGGAATAGAAGGGAATGGGCATTTAATGACAAGCCATTGAGCTAAAAATATACAGGGTGAATTTTAAATAAGTGCACATATTTATAGGGGTGGTATATTTTGATCGTCGCACCTCTACAACTATTTATATTTTCAGACTCACTCAAGAAGAACTATACTAGAACTTTAAAAAATTACCTTAAATCCATAAACTCCTTCGATTTTGTGAACCTCTACCATCACGTGAGCTCCATACTTGGGAATGTGCCTCTCAAAAACATCTAAAATTATCAGCAACTCAGCAACATTGTTCTCGTGAGCCGAGTACAAGTAAATCTTTTTACTATCCTCAATCCCATTGATTTTCTTCGTTGTATCATCAATAATCTTCTTTAAAAGATACCCAGCAGCAATTCTCTTCAAATCATCTGTACCCATAGACACGCGGTATTCCCTTGATGCTATATCAATAATTTGTTGAGGCCAGACTTTTTTAGTCCATGCAGGCAGTTCTAGATTATTTTCTTGTTCGGTAGATAATCCAAAATAGAGGTTATAAACATCCTGGAAACGGGTAACGTTCAAGCCACTGTGCTGCGAGATGTAACTGAAAACTTTTCTGTATTTCTTGAACAAATTTCTCATGGGTAGTGTGTTGGAGTACTGCTCGTACAAAGTCAAGTAATTTGGACAGGTTACTCCCATCATTAGAGTGTCTTGACTTCTCGAAACATAGTTGTAGGGTATGGGTTGCCAGGGAAGTTGCTGGTCCCACGTTTGCTCTGGTGGTGGTGGATATAGTCCTGCAAGTACCAAAAGCAGGGAGGCTTTGGTTCTGTTGTAATCGGTGGTTGTAGCTTCGACTTCTCCTGTAAGGAAGACGTCGGAGAGGAAGGAACTGTATCTGGTACGAAGGGATACTCCGATGTTGTATTCTTTCACTCTTCCAGCCTAAAAATAAAAGAAATATAAATTGCCTTTTCATCCCTGTCTGTATATTATGATAGCCATAGAGCAGAAATATACAATTAAGATTAATGGAATATCCCAGCAACAGCTTGCGGTAGTCTGTTTCTGTTGTATCCACAGATAAGTCTAATAATTAGTTTATAAAACAATAAACTTTTTAGTTATTTGTTTATACATACCACAATTTCTCTTGACTGATAGCACAAAATAATCAAAGATTTGGTTGACTGATGCTATTCAAAATGACATTACTCTCAAATTTTGAAGTATAATTAGTCAAAAAAGTTAAAATTTTTGTAAACTTTTTTTACTAATTGAACATTACTACCACTAATTTTACCGTTCTGAATGCTTAGATTGAAATTAGAGGAACACACTTGTACGCTAATTGAAACCACTAATTTCGAGGTTCTGAATGAAACTTTTGTGTAAAAATAAATTTGAATCATCCTGTATATCTATCAAAATATTTTTGGTAGATATATGGTGATGTGCGTTACAATCGCCAGCATATTTTATCAAAATAAAGGAGTAAAAATCTAACAGGGAGCCATATGGAGTGTAGATTGGGTAGACTGGGTCACCCTGTATATTTAATACTATAGTAAACAAATAACTCAGAATTAGACAGAAATCAAAAGCGATTAATTTTAAATAATAGAATTTATACTTTATACAGGGTGTCCCAGAAATAAGTGCAAGTATTTTAACTGTTAGTATAGTTCAACCACAGAAACACGCCTATGAGGTTTTTTCTCGAAAAAAAAATTGAAAATTCGGAATTTTTGAATTTTTTTTTAGTTTTTAGTTAAAAAACATAATTTCTTGATAATATGACAACATAGGTAGTAAAAGAAAATCCAGAAAAGATCCAGTGGTTCTCAAAATGTTAGCAAAAAATCATTTTTTTGGGAAATTTTTAAAGTAAAATATCTCCGTTATTTTGGATTTATTTGAAAAACGATAAAGAGAAAATATGTTTCTTTTATCGAGATCTGCAACCCCTTAAAATATTTGCACTTATTTCTGGGACACCCTGTATATCTTGAATTAAATAGATTTTCTATTATTCCAATTTTTTTAAAATTAGATAATATTTATGTATAGATATAGATATGCAAAAGAAGATGTTTTTGTCAATAGATTTTACTTACGTTTGTTAGTTGTCCTAATCCATATGGATAGTAGGTTTCGTTCAAATATGGATCGTTTGGATATAGCTCTTGGAAACTGTCTGGAGTCCTATCTCCATGGCGAAATAACTAAAAAAAATATGCAGGTATAAGTTAAACATTCAATAAACAAAATAAAAAAAAAATAATTCAAATAAAAAATCTCATAATTTTCCCGAGACAATTACAAAATTTTAGAACAAGAAAAAACAAGAAGGACATACAATATTGTATATCGTTAGTTATTGACAATTATTTTCACTAACTTGACTGTACAGGGTGTCCCAAATTCGAGTCTCATCATTGGGATCTCAGAAACTACAATATGATCGAAAAATAAAGATTGCGGTCATATGTCATCAATTCGGAATATTTTTTACATAACAATTTTGAAAATAATGAATATTTTGCGTTTTCATTTATATGTTTTATAACTCCATTTGTATAGATATCGGGTGCGTCTCAAAAATGGCTCACTCCCAATAATTTTTTTATTTTTTCAGATAAAAAACGAGATTTGGTATGTTAATATATGACATAAATTAGAATTGATTGGCGTATTCAATTTTTTAGGCCACTGGAAAAAAAATGACTACAACTTATGATTCTTAAATGGCACCCTCGTAATTTTTTACTTTATTCGACAGAAAATGACACTCTGAATAGAATAACATATCATATGTCAACTTTTGACATTTCGAAACAAGATTGCATTTTAAATTTCAATCTAGATAGAACACTAAACCACCACAATACACTAAAACACTTTTACTTTTACACTAGACGCGCGTTTCGCTAACCATGTTAGCATCATCAGCAAATGATCAAGAGTCAGATAATCTGCTGATGATGCTAACATGGTTAGCGAAACGCGCGTCCAATGTAAAAGTAAAAGTGTTTTGGTGTATAGTGGTGATTTAGTGTTTTATTTTGCTGTGTATCACCAAAGATTCCAACTCCCAACTGTAATCTTCAATCTAGAGTTAAAAATACTAATTTTTAATCAAGGAATCTTGGAAAAATAGGTTTGATAGTTTAAAGTTTTTAGTGTCTTGTTCTGGCCGGTTAAAAAATGCCCAAATCGTATTTTTAATCATATCTCAATTTTTTCAAATGGAACGAGGGTGGCTCATTAGCATATTTGGAAAACGCATTTTTTACTAATAATTTGATACCATACACTTGGTATTTCGAGTTAAATTTTCGTTACGAACCGCAAGTTATAATTTCAAATAAACCATGTTATACGAAAATGTCAAAAGTTGCCATATGATATGTCATTCTATTCATGTCATTTTCTATCGAATAAAGTAACAAAATACCGAGAGTACAAAAAAAGGAAAAACAAGAAAACTAGCTAAAATAAAAATCTACAAAAATAATAGACATACAGAGGGGCACTAGAAAATACACTGTAAACTACTTTTCAAGTAGTATATCTCTACATTTTGATAAACCCATATAACTTTTTAAAAACAAGATTAATAATTTCAAATAAACTTACCACGTGACTTAACACCAACGTATCTTCTCCTGTAGAATCATGATTGTGAAAATCATGATGATGATGACCATAACTATGATCATGATTATGAAAATGATATTCTGGCATCGCCGATATTTGTAGAATCACATTAAAAACACCCAACAAAACAAACATTTTAAAATTACTTTTAGCAAACATTTTACTTATTGTAGGTATTTTCTTTTACACTATCTATATAAATGAAAATAAAAAAAAAGCTAACAAACTAAACCTAAACTATAGTGTTAAGTCTCTAGTTCAAAGGTATTGATTGATATACTGGGTATGTTATAGACCTTCGGCTTTTATATTAAAATGATTTTCTGCGGTTTGATACAGTTTTCCGTGAATACCTAGAATATTTTCAGACGTCAGTGGAAGCAACGGAAGGAAAGAGTGTGTTAGGTATTCCCATAAATCGTAATATATTATTATAATTGATTTAATAAAAATAACGTATTGTTATTATAATCTTAAATAATTAATATTAATTATTATATTTATGAATTGTTTGTGGGATTGTTCTTTTAGGTTCAAAAAGTTTAAATAAAATAATATCTTATTGTACTAATAGGTATGTAAACAAATTTTAATATTTTAAAAAGCATATAAAAATAATGTTGTTGAAATACAAACATAAATATTAATAATCTTTTTACATACATTGTATTCATAACTAATATGTACAGGGTATCCCATTTTAGTTGAAATCATACGGTACCTATCTCCGTTATTAGTAAAGATAGGAGGATGCGGTTTGCACAAACCTGTACCACTTTTTTGTCAAACGAAAGATGCTGGCAACAAAATTTTCATAGCCCTTTTTATTTCTGAACTATAGGGTCTTTAAGAAAATTTTGCAATTTGGTATCTCGTCCCGTATCTCCGTTATTGTGGATGATATCGAGAAGATGAAAACTGATTATTATAGAACTTTATACGTAGAATACAGTGGCGTAGTATAAGAAAATATTTTTGAAAATATGAACTAAAGTTATGTTTTCTCAAATGGAACACCCTGTGTATTTATAAATCATATGATCCGTCTTGCTATGAGCTTCTCAAAAATATACAGGGTCGCTTTTATGTATGGGAGCGGTCGATTATTAGGTAAAATATAGGAGGTACCGCAAAAAGTTAAATACAAAAGTTATACGATTTTTAAATATCTATTACCGAGTAATAATTTTAAGTATACAGGGTCGTTCATAAAGTCGTGGCACATCAAAGTTTCATTTTTTAAATATAATCCCCTGTATATTATTACATATTTCAATTCTTCCTTCAATTCTAAGCAAAAATTGAAATACACACAATGTACCTCAAAGTAACCGTTTCCGAGTTATTGGCTTTTGAAAATATCACTTAAACAATTCAATTTAATTAATTTGGATATGTTTGGTTTGATTTAATGATGCCATTCTGCCGAAACTGTGATAATGTTGTAATGGGTTTTTATATTCCTATTAGCTAAAAATACTACTTAAATAATTATTTAAGGTGATATAGCTACATTTAAAAATATGCATTTAAGGCTTCTTTAGCACCAATTAAGTCGCTTGTCCCTTATGGTAAAATTTACTATTTGGCAAATCATTGTACCGGGTGTCCCACTAAGAATAGCTCTCGGCTGTTAAATTATTTTCAAGTTTGTAAACCGGCCGCTATGGAAAATAAGAAAATAGAATTTTTACAGAATTTTGCCTAGATAATGGGTACTATAAATAATAGCTTCATAATCTTCAGTAAATTTTGGATTTTTTTTTGCAGGAACCATTTTCCCCTATCTGCTAAAATAAAGTGGTGGGGGAAGATCTGTCTTTATTTAAATGTTAATAACTCCGGACTGGATGATCAGAATCCAACAAACGAGGTCTCGTTTAAAAGAGCGCTTTTTACTCTATATTATACCATAATAATAATAATAACAAGGTTTTGAACGTAGACGCTAGGGGGCGCTTTCTTACAATTTAACAAACATTGCGCGTTTTTTCAAAAAATTAAATACGATAGTATATGTAATTTTAGCTGATAGTAAAGAGTAGAAAAAGCTTAAAAAGTCAGCGAAAACTGCATCTCGATATCATTTTTCAAACCCAAGATATTAGCAAAATTATAATAAATACCAAAAAATAAGCCCTTAATTACCTTATTTTTACAACACGGTATCGGTATCCCTCTTGATTATGCCCATTCTAACAAAAAAATAAGATAGAAACAGTTAGTTTATTTTAAAATCGACGAAATACCAGAATACCATAATACCAGATGTATTAATATCTAATAATTAAGATATTAATAACAGTGAACAATAAACGATGATTCAGTGAAGTCATGGTAGGCTTTGGAAAAAAGTTGCTTTTGACGTAATAGTATAAACGTCAAACTGATATTAGATCAACATTTTGATAGTCTTAGTAGCGTTTTTTATCTTTTGATTTTTTTTTCAAAATGCCAACAACCTCAACTACTTCAAATAATAAAGTCATTTTAAAAAAGCAATTAAAAGATAAAAAACGCTGCTAAGACTATCAAAATGTTGATCTAATAAAAATTTGACGTTTATACTATTATGTCAAAAGCAACTCTTTTCCAAAGCCTACCATGACTTCACTGAGGCATCGTTTCTTGTTCACTCTTATTAATATCTTAATTATTAGATATTAATGCATCTGGTATTATGGTATCCTGGCATATCGTCGATTTTAAAATAAACTAAATGTTTCTATCTTATGTTTTTGTTAGATTGGGCATAATCAAGAGGGCTACTGATACCGTGTTGTAAAAATAAAGTAATTAAGGGCTTATTTTTTGATATTTATTATAATTTTGCTAATATCTTCGGTTTGAAAAAAGATATCAAGATGCGGTTTTCGCTAAATTTTTAAGCTTTTTCTACACTTTTTTCTTCTTCTTCAAGTGTAGTCTTCTCTGTATCGCCCTCGATCTTGCGCTACATGGAGTAGTTTATCCGCACTCAAGCCTGTCCATTGCCGCAAGTTCCTCAACCACGAAAGCCTCGTGCGCC
The DNA here is from genome assembly GCF_002938485.1 of Sitophilus oryzae. Lineage (NCBI taxonomy): Eukaryota > Metazoa > Arthropoda > Insecta > Coleoptera > Curculionidae > Sitophilus > Sitophilus oryzae. The sequence goes on from NW_022147289.1 coordinate 2,834,777, forward strand.
CAATCCACTTCTTTCCCTCGATTTTTCCGTTAAGGATGAGTCGGAGAAATTCATATCGAGGTCCTCTGGTTATATGGCCTCTTCTACTCTTTACTTACTTACTTATCAGCTAAAATTACATATACTATCGTATTTAATTTTTTTGAAAAAACGAGCTATGTTTGTTAAATTGTAAGAAAGCGCCCGCTAGCGTCTGCGTTCAAAACCTTATTATTATTATTTTTATGGTATAATATAGAGTAAGAAACGCTCTTTTAAACGAGCCCTAGTTTGTTGGATTGTGATCATCCAGTCCGGAGTTATTAGTATTTAAACAAAGATAGATCTAACCTTCCCCCACCACTTTATTTTAGCAGATAAGGGAAAATGGTTCTAACAAAAAAAATCCAAAATTTACTGAAGATTATGAAGCTATTATTTATAGTACCCATACATACATACATACATACATACATATCAGGGCATTATCTAGGCAAAATTCTGTAAAAATTCTATTTTCTTATTTTCCATAGCAGTTGCGCCCCCTAGCGGCCGGTTTACAAACTTGAAAATAGTTTCCAGCAATTTCTCCTAGCCTCATTAGTTATAACTATTTTTTTCCGTAGGCCCTACGGCTAATACTTTCCGAGATACAGCCGAGAGCTATTCTTAGCAATCAAAATTTCAAAAATGGTATAAAAAAAATATTTTTCAAAAATATTTTTGGATATTTAGATAGAGTAGGGTCACATTAGTCTAAAAATCCAAAAATCTCAAAATTGAAAGACAATTCACTTGCCGCCTTTTAAATGCCGGTGGCAGAATTTCTCTTGACGGATGATAATTAACGGCCAAAATGACATTAATCGCAAATTATAAGTATAATTCACTAATTATAGTGAATAGTATTAATATATAATAGTATTAATATATAATAGTATTAATAATAATTAGTATAAAAAGTTAACTTTTGCCACTGCAAAAGTTAACTTTTTATACTAATTGAAAATACTAGCACTAATTTTGACTTCTGGATTCTTACATTGAAATTAATGGAACAAACTTCTACGCTAATTAAAAACACTAATTTATTCCACTATTGCGAGATTCTGAATACAGCTTAAGGCGTTATGGGATTATGTACCATAAAAATGTATGCAGATCATCTAGAAAACATTTTCAGTGTGTAATGGGATGGTTCTATCTACAGTTTTGGATCTAGGAAATAAATTGCAAATCAAAATGTTGAATATGCCAGGAAAATTTATTTTACTTTGTGTTGAAGAAAATTCAAACTTTACTTTGAGGAAAATATCAACTAAACTGCCCGTCAAATTAAATACAACAGCGATTTTTTTACTCATTTTCAACGAGTTGTAACTTTGAAAAAAATGGACCGATTTTGTTGATTTTTTTAGCATATTAAAGATCGTTTTTCGTAGATTGATCTGATTTTTCGAAATTTTGTATGAGATTTAGTTTTCTATGATATACAGGGTGTCAAAAAAAAAGGAATGTAATTTTTGTAATTTTTGTGTTGCTGCAATTTTGCCAAAAAAAAAATTAACTAAATTGGTCCATTTTTTTCAAAGTTACAACTCGTTGAAAATGAGTAAAAAATCGCTGTGGTATTTAATTTAACGGGCAGTTTAGTTAATCTAGTATATCCTAATCCTATATATGGCCATTCACACCGAGGGAAAATACAACTATCCTCTTTCATAATATGGTATCACATATCTAAATACACCAAGAATTTCAGTTTCTATATTTCAGTTTCTAGATATAACACTCAGTATATCTTTACTGATATTCATTAAATTGTATTTTGATGGAGATCTCTTCCAATTCAAAATTTCCAAAAACTTATAATATTACAGCTGTATTTCGTGACGTAAAATTATCATCAGAAAAATAATAACATATATTTTATTAATTATTCATAATTATTCAATTAAATCAGGTTTTCAGACCACACTCTACTACTGTAATTTACGTTTTATTTTTAGATATCGGGGAATACTCCTAAATACTACCAATTAATCATTTCAGCTGTAGTAGTTGGTTATTTCCTTATAAAAATCTGAATTGTGACGTTGTGTCCGACATTTTTTCTCTGAATTAAATTATGGAAACTTGACAAGCATGGGTATTTTGATTTGTGTAATTCGCATCAATTATTTTCCAATACTATGACGTAACATTTGCGAATTTTTGTTTAATATTATACGTAATCAATTTTGTAATTTGCATTATTTATTTCGATAAACACGTAGATATATATGGAAATCTGTAATAAAAGTAATTGTTAAAATAAAATACGTAAATAAAGTAAATCAGTAGGATAATGACATAATATCCGCCGCAATACCCTTAGCCGTGGTACCAATATGAAAAAAAAGAAATAGTGAGGGAAATGTATAAAGAAGAAGTAAAATATTAAACGGGGCTCAGCACTCAACAACTCGCAACCGTGTACACCAGTGTACACCACTACTAGTTTAGTGCAAGACACGCACACTCACACACTCACACAAACCGCACTGGTGTACAGGGTGGGTCAAATTCGACGCTTTTAAATGGAAACACCCTTTTCTATAGGAGATAGACAAAAACTAATATCGGTGTCTGGAGTTCAATTTTTGTCAAAAACATGATGGTGAAAACCGCACAACGATATCTGTTACCGTTTTGGAGTTACGGGGTGTTTTTCAAAAATATTCATTTTTAACAAGTCGCTGTAACTTTTTTGCTATGGAAAATTTTGTATTTTTATGAAAACATTTCCAAAGCACTTTTTTGCCTAGAATTTAATGGTTTAAGTATAATTTTTTTAAAATTAATAATTTAAGAATTATCAACAGAAAATTTGATTTTTTATATGGGACACCCTGTATATTTTTAATTAACTGAAAAAAAATTAAAATTACCTTTCCAAAAATATAGCACACTTGATATTTTGTTATAATCCCCTTCGAAATACAGAATTTTTAAAAGTTCGCCACTTTAAAAATTAAAGTGGCAAACTTAATTTTAAAAATTAATTTTAAAAATTAATTTTAAAAATTAATTTTAAAAATTAATTTTTAAAAGTTCGCCACCAATAAAAATGTCTTATTTTAATAACACTCCCTGTATCAATATTTATCAAAATTAGAACTTAAGTATCTTGGGTAAGGAGGATTCAATATAATTTATCAGATTTGAAATAAATACTGTCCTAAGGGTAGTTTACTATTGACTCGAAAAATATCAAACCCCATTAAAACGTACGTCTATGAGGTATAGAATTTCTTACCCTGGGCAAAATGTACGTCTTATAGTCATACAGCTTCCTGCTATAAATGAAAAAGATCGCTCAACAGACAACCAAGATATTGGCTTGTATCCATCTTAAGTGGGACACCCTGTATGTTATATCCCCAACACTTTTTTGAAGTAGGCACCCTTTATACTATACAGTAATTTTAAAATATGCTTCTATATAATTTTTCTATGTAACATTTTTTTTTTCTGAAAAAACGTTAAAAAAGGTATTTTGTAAAAAACGTCGTGTCTCGAAATAAATGAAAGTTTATAGAGGAAAACAACCAAAAGGGATTAATATACAACGAACCAAATACCATGTTAGAGATACAAACATTTACTACTGTATCCGTTATTATTTGGTCATTGTTTGTTATATTCAATTACAATTTAATATGTGTTTGGGTTCCTATTACTATAATCCAACTCGTTTGTCTTGTGGCAAGCTTGCCGCAAAAATGGATAGAAGATGTCTCGCTCTCCTCTTGCTCTTGTCTCGCTGTTGTCTCGCTTTTGCCTCGCTCTCGTCTCGTAAGGTTTGGACGCACCTTAACAAATTTCTGTTTTGTGGCTATTGCCGTAGAAGGGTTCTGAGCCTATGAATGGCATTTATGAGCCTTGTTTGGCTATTTCATCTGCCTTTTTGTTACCTTTTTGACTTTCATGCCTTTAGTACTTATTTATATCTAATCAGATAAAAAAAAATACTAAAAAAGTTATCTTTTTGAGTTAGTGGATTTAGTGATAATTTACTTAAAAAATTAATTTTTAACAATAAATAGACATCTAAGCTGTAGACAGCACTTATGTCGTATTGTCAATATTTACTAATATGTTTTATATTAAAGTAATTATTATACATTCAAAATTTCTATCGTAATTTAATGTTTTGTATAAAAGCATACAACAAGTGCTTTTACAGTACGTCTGTCCGTTCTGTAGCTACGGGATATCCGTGAGAGGGGAAACGATATTCTCTCGATGTTTTTCGTAAAAAATTAGACGACGCGTCCCATCAATAAAAATTCGACAAATTTGCAAGTAGCCAATAAAATGAGTGGGCGGAGCGATTTGCGGTGACGTACTCGTCAGGTCGACGTATAAAATATGTTTATTTAAATGTTTTTTGTCCGCATTCCTTTCATAGACACAGATCCAGCACACGTACTATATATCTTTTCAATGTATGATTAATCTCACATTTCAATTTTAGTTTGGATGGATTGGTTTTTAACTAAGTACAGTACATCTGCTGGATCTGTGTCTATGAAAGGAATGCGGACAAAAAACATTTAAATAAACAGCAATATATTTTATACGTCGATTTGACGAGTGCGTCACCGCAAATCGCTCCGCCCACTCATTTTATTGGCTACTTGCAAATTTGTTGAATTTTTATTGATGGGACGCGTCGTCTATTTTTTTACGAAAAACATAGAGAGAATATCGTTACCCCTCTCACGGATACCCCGTAGCTACAGAACGGACAGACGTACTGTAGGTGATTAAATAATCGCATCTTAAAATCATTTTATTTCGATTTATTTTTTTTGATAATATACAAAAATAAATATAAAAGAGATTCAACAAGTTGGCTTTTCACCGACAATTGCTATTGCATTCACTTGATTCTCCAATTATTTGTGTAAACTAGGTATTTTGTTCTTCATTCAATGCCGCATAGATCTTCTGGCGGTATGAATTCACTTGTAAGACCAATGAATTTATCCAGAGGACAGAAACTTCCACATTCTGGTATCGACAGTAACTGTGGGCCATTTCCTGTATGATTTTCATAGAAAACCTGAAATAAGAAATATAAATAATTATTTCTAAAAGTAATAATAGATAACTGAAGCAACGGTTTGAACAGTTTTTTAAAATTTTATAATTAAACCAGGCGCTTTGTATGATGACAGAAAAACAATTTTTGTAAATTAGACATTTTATCTGTCAAAGTCCAAGCCTTCTGGATCATAAACGTTTTTGATTGCACGGTAGTTACTGAAAATAAGCCAATATAAGTAAAAGTCGACTTTACTGACTGACTATACTATACTGACTAGACAGCCTCAAAATTGTATATATTTAGTTGAAAATTTGGATCTGTGGTAATTTAACTTGTTGCATCCGAAAAAAAACCTCGAGGGTTATTACATATACAGGGTTGTTCACTACATACGACACGGAGTATTGTAGCTAAACGATTAGATTTTTACAAATTGTAAGTCTTGGGTTCATTGAAGGACTATTAGAGCTACAATTTATAAATATTTTTACAAGATACAGAGTGTCCCAAATAAGTAAAAAATATTATAGTTGTATTTTTTTAAATGGAACACCCCGTATATTATTCTATTTTTAGATTCTACGATTAAAATAAAGATGAATTTGATTAAGGTTTATCATACTTAAACCTTACCGGTTTTGAAATATTTTCAATTTTATGAAATTGCAGTAAACATTTTAAGGCTTCATTTCTTCAAGGGTATCAAAGTTTTTAAAACTAAATATTTACTAAAGATTATTTATTGATCAGATATTGTGTTGCAATAATTAGAATTCTACTACTTTATACAGAGTGTCCACAAAATTATATTAAATAATTACTAGCTTTAAACGGCAATAACTTGTTTAATTTAAATGGAACAAAATGGAAATGGAATAAATATATTTTACGTGAATCATATGCATAATTTAATTGTCTATCAAATTGTATTATACCATTTTTTACCCATCTCTTCAAGTTTTCGTAGAAAATGTATTTTCTTATAATTTAGACCTCATTAATCACTATACCTATGGAATATTGACATCTTAGATTATTTTTAAAGATGTAACAAATTTTCAAAGAGTACAAACACTAATATTGTCGATATAATTCGCTTATTTCATTAAAAAATAAAATAAAAAAACTGTTGTGATTGTAAATATTTTTTGTTAAAGAGGATCAATTAATATGATCGTTGATTAATAATAATTGCTCCAAAACTGAAAAACTGAATTTTGTGTGTATATTAGACACTGTAGTAAAAAGTAACACCTTATAAATTTTATTTCATTTTTTGACGAATGCTAATTTATAAAAACAGAGACGTTCATTTTCAAAACTTATTATTATATTGATTTCTGAGCCAAATCCAGATTTATTTAGAATACTTTATTAACTAAAATAATTTAAAAGTATGTAACTAATTTTTGGTCGAAAATAATGGTGGTATATTTAATTGGTATACTGTTTTACAAAGATTTAAATAGCTTTTTTGTATACCAATAGGCTTGCAATATTTACCACCTGTATGTTTTGTACATATGTATGTCGCTTTAAAAAAATGTCGGATGTCAATATTCCATAGGTATCGTGATAAATGAGGTCTAAATTATAAGAAAATGCATTTTCTACGAAAACTTAAAGAGATAGGTAAAAAATGGTAAAATATAATTTGATAGACAATTAAATTGTACATCTAATTTTCCTAAAATATACAGGATGTTCCATTTAAATTAAACAAGTTATTGTCGTTTAAAACTAGTAATTATATAAAATAAATTTTTGGACACTCTGTATAAGGTAGTAAAAATTTTATTATTGCTACGTAATATCTGATCAATAAATAATCTTCAGTAAATATTTAGTCTTAAAAACTTTGAAACCCTTGGAGAAATGAAGCCTTAAAATTTTTACTGCAATTTCATAAAATTGAAAATATTTCAAAAACGGTAAGGTTTAAGTGTTATAAACTTTAATCAAATTTACCTTTATTTCAATTGTAGAATCCAAAAATAGAATAATATACAGGGTGTTCCATTTAAAAAAATACAACTATAATATTTTTTACTAAACGTATCTTGTAAAAATATTTTTAAATTGTAGCTCTAATAGTCCTTCAACGAACCCAAAACTTACAATTTGTAAAAATCTAATAGTTTAGCTACAATACTCCGTGTCGTATGTGGTGAACAACCCTGTATTCATTGTGGTTTAAATTAAGCATATGGAAATTTTGCATAATATACACGATTGTGCATCCAGAAAAACCCGGATTGGTGAGACACCTTGTGGTATTTACCACGCGAAAGACAATAATTGCTCGAGGTTATTAACACTTTATAATTCCCGTGGTACATAGATGATTTTATTTCTTACTGAATTTAATGTATTTTGTCCCACTTTAAAACGACACAAATGTTGCATTTATTAATCTTCGTGTATATTTGTATTAACGTTGCTGGTGTTGCCAGGTTAGTATTGTATTATAAATTGACTGTTGTTGACAATTCATTTCAGTTTTTTTTTGTCAAAAAAAAAACGTCTTTCGCACGAATTCGGCACACGTTCGAGTACGTTTCCATTAAAATGCAGGAAATATTAAGCCTTGTAATCCACGTAAAAGTGAAGCCATTTACAAAAAGAAATATAAAAAATACCTTTAGTGGCTTGGACAGCAAACAGGCGGAGCGCTCCGCGCAAAATGTTTTGTTGCAGGTCGTACAGAGCGCTCCCGGAAAATGTTTTGTTGCAGATTTTTTGGAGTGCGCGGCGCGTTTGGTTTGTTCGGAGTGTTTTGTTGCAAGTGAATACGCACCTTTAGAGTAGTTAGAAAAGTGTCCTTTTTCATTTTATACCGGGTGTTTAAAAAATATGTACCATCTCTCGTGGGGAGATTCCTCACTCAAAAATAAGATTTATTTTTCATATCAACATAGGTCCGATTCTGCTTTGTTTCGTAGCTACAGGGTGTGAAAGTCTTAATATTTTTTCGATTTATTATAATTTTGTTTCAAGGACTTTTAGCGTTTCGAATAAAATTTTGAGGGTAAAAGTTACTATAAATGCGACATATTTTAAAGCTCAAAAAGTGTTGACATATTCACCAGGGACGTGCATATGGGTTATCACTGGAATATTTTTTTTAAAAAAGGCTAATACTCCACTAAGTGTTTTTTTCTCTTGTCAGCGAAATAGTGTAAGCAGTTTAATGCCGATTAAAAGTTGTCTCTTAATATTTTATTGATTTTGGCCTCCTTGAAAAGATAAACGCAATTTTATTAATTTGCCTTGATCCAAGTCTACTAGCACCAAGTCTATGACTAGCACCCTTTAAAAAAATTTAATATCATTAACTTGCGAAAGTTTTAAATAAGTACTCATTGATTCCTCATCAAAAAATATGAAATAAAGTTCCTATTAACATGGGTATGGAAGTGCATAGTTTTAGAGTTGCAGGATGTTAAAACTTTCTAAAATTAGGTTTTTTGTAATTATCTTTAATACCATTAAAATTGCTGTACGTTGGACTAATAGTAATAATAACTAATAGTAATAATATTTAATAATAAATTAAAATATAAGATAAAATATAATTTATTAACTTTATTTTTATTTTAATTTTATTAATTGTGATTAATCAAATTGCGTTTATCTCATCAAGGAGGCCGAATTCGACAAAATATCAAGAGATAACTTTTAATTGGCATTAAACGGTACAATTTTGATATCAAAAGAAAACAGTCAATGGCGTGCGTGTTTTTTTTAAATATTCCAGTGATAACTGATTAAAATATGTAACACTTTTAGTAACCTGTAATTAAACAAAATTTCATTTCGAATCACTAAAATTACGGTATGAAATGAATATATTAATACCTTTACGCCATAGATGTTATTAACAAAATGTATCTCCAACGCCACCCATGACCCGTAATTCGGCACGTGCCACTTATCGAACACGTTCAAACTGATCAGCAATTCAGCGATGTTGTTCTCGTGAGCCGAGTACAAGTACATCTTCTTTCCAGGCCATTCACTGCTGATTATCTTCCTTTTCGTGTCTTCAATGATCTTATCCAGGAAGTACCCCGTGGCCATCTGTCTCATTTCTTTGGTTGTCATGGACACGAAGTAGTCTTGGATAGCCAGATCGGTTACGGTTTTGGGCCAGACGGTTTTTGTCCAGTCCGGCAGGGTGAAACCGTATTCCTGTTCGGTGGACAGGCCGAAGTACAAGTTGTAGAAGTCGAAGAACCTGGTTACTTTAAGACCGGTATGTTCGGAGACGTACTGGAATACGTCGGTGTATTGAGCAAACTTGTTCTGAATCTCTTCTGATCTAGAAAGAAAATTGAATTTTTTAAAATGTGGAGCCAAATTTAAGATTTTGGTGATCTCAACTATTAACTTTCTAAGTTTTAAGTGGAGTAATTTCGGGTAATATGGACATCAGACAAAGAAATTAAATATCGCATTGAACTAGCTCGACAGGCATTCTTGAGGTTTCAAAGAGTCTTTTTCGATTTTTTAACTTAAACCTCTCTTCGATTAAGTTTCGTTAAGTGCTACGTATGGTCGCTGTTCCTTTATAGTCTGGTAGGTTGGATATTGAAGGCAACTACCATTACCATACGTATTAACAAGTATCGCAGAATCCTGAAGACATTTTAGACGGCTAGAGTAACAAATGAAAAAATTCTAAGACGTGTTAACAAACAACGTGAACTGTTTGAATTGATCAAGAAGAAAAGTGAAACCCAAAATATCAATTCTTGCATCTGTTGATCGAAGACAAGATCGAAGCTGGGAGAGGCAACGGAAGAAAAAAATGTCTTGGTTGTCTTGAAATAGAGAAGTAATGGGAAATATCATGGCAAACATCCATTAACGGATTTACATTAGAAGAAGAAGAAATTTCCAGGAATATAATTCCTGCAAGAATCTTAGGTATCTTTGACCATGCAAGCTGTACTACTAATTATGAACTATGCATACGAAACCTGGATACTTGTCGATAGAGATACCTGGATATACAGGGTTGTTCACCACATACGACACGGAGTATTGGAGCCAAACGATCAGATTTTTACAAATTGTAAGTTTTGGATTCGTTGAAGGACTATTAGAGCTATAATTTAAAAATAATTTTACAAAATAGAGTGTCCTAAATAAGTAAAAAATATTTTGTATTTTTTTAAATACCCCCTGTATATTATTTTATTTTTAGATTCTACGATTGAAATAAAGGTAAATTGGATTAAGATTTGTCACATTTAAACCTTACCGTTTTTGAAATATTTTCAATTTTGTGAAATTGCAGTAAAAAATTTAAGGCTTCATTTCTCCTTGGTTATCGAATTTCTTAATACTAAATATTTACTGAAGTTTATTTATTGATCAGGTATTGTGTTGCAATAATAAAAATTATACTACCTTATACAGAGTGTCCAAAAATTTATATTATATAATTACTAGTTTTGAACGGCAATAACTTGTTTAATTTAAATAGAAACATCCTGTATATTTTACCTGAATCAGATGCACAATTTAATTGTCTATGAAATTGTATTATACCATTTTTTACCTATCTCTTGAAGTTTTCGTAGAAAATGCATTTTCTTATAATTTAGACCTCATTTATCACTATACCCATGAAATATTGACGCTTTAGATTTTTTTAAAGCAAAATAAATACAAAATGTACAGGTGGTAAAAATTATAATATTGTAAGCCTATTTGTTTAAAAAAAGAAGACTATTTAAATCTTTGTAAAAGAGTATACTATATTAATATAACACTATTATTTCCGCCCAAAAATTAGTTATTACATACTTAATTGTTTTAATTAATAAATTATTCTAAATAAATGTGCATTTGATTCAGAAATCAATACAATAATAAGTTATGAAGATTAACGCCTCTGTTGTTATAAATAAGCATTCGTCAAGAAATTAAATAAAATTTATAAGGGGTTACTTTTTACCACACTGTCTAATACACACACAAAATTCATTTTTTTAGTATTTGGAGTAATTATTATTAATCAACGTAAACAGTCAATTAATGTAATTTGAATAATGAGATTATATTAATTGGTCCTCTTTAAAAAAAATATTTAAACAGTTTTTTTTTTATTTTTTAATGAAATAAGCGAAATATATCGACAATATTAGTATCTATATTCTTTCAAAATTTCTTACATCTTTAAAAATAATCTAAAATGTCAATATTCCGTGGGTATAGTGATAAATGAAGTCTAAATTATAAGAAAATGCATTTTCTACGAAAACTTGAAGAGATAGGTAAAAAATGGTATAATATAATTTGATGGACAATTAAATTGTGCATCTGATTCTCGTAAAATATATAGGGTGTTCCATTTAAATTAAACAAGGTATTGCTGTTTAAACCTAGTAATTATTTAATATAAATTTTTAGACTCTCTGTATAAGATAGTATATTGTTTATTATTGCAACATAATATCTGATCAATAAATAAACTTTAGTAAATATTTAGTATTAAAAACTTCGATACCCTTGGAGAAATGAAGCATTAAATTTTTTACTGTAATTTCATAAAATTGAAAATATTTTAAAAACGATAAGGTTTTTAATCTACGGTAAGGTGAAGATCTACCTAGAAGACCAAACCTAAGAGGGGGTCATAAGTCATAATATTAGGAAATCAGCGGGGTTATCTTGGACCTGTATAGCCAACAATAGACAGCAATGATCCCATTAAGGGGGGATTATCTAAATATGTTAGGGGGGGGGGGCTACGCAATAACTGGAAATTGTTGATTAAGCTGGAACTGATGATGATTATGATCCAAAAATCTCCAAAAGCCAACAACCTGATCTAGAGCTTGATCTATACCTTATATACGTATACTCATATTCTTTCAATACTTACTGTGTCACCTCTTCATACATCCTCAAGTAATTAGGACACAACACTCCAAGCAACACTTTGTCTCTGTCTTTGGGCAGATAGTTAAACGGTACAGGTTGCCAAATGATTCCATCCTCAAAAATATCCTCTTCCCTGGGTGGGAATAGTCCGGCTAGAACCAGTTGCAGGGACATTTTAGTTCTGTTGTAATCTGTGGTGTGGGCGTCGATGATTTGAGGGTAATAGTGGTCGCCAAGGAAGGAATCGTATCGCGCTCTGAGTGCTTTACCTACACCATACTCCTTGTGTTTTCCAACCTGGAATTAATTAGTAACGATAGAGATAATGTTTAAATTATAATATGGTTGTTGCAAAATGTATTTTGGTGTTCAGTCTGTGAAAATTGGAAGGCGCAGTATGTCTTATGCATATAGACAAAGGTCTTACCTTAGTCAGCTGCCCATTTCCGTATGGATGGTAAAGTTCGTTTAGATATGGATCTTTAGGGTAAAGTTCATGTTCTATATCCGGTGTTCGGTTACCGTGACGGAAAATCTAAAAGAAAAATGCTATATTACCAATATACCAAATACATAAACATATTATTATACTAATAGATATTGGTATATTGGTATATCATACCAATATACCAATACTAATATACCAAAAAATACTTATTTTAATTTTTATTTATAAACTAAAAATGAGAATGATTACTTAGAAAATATATTTACCATCGTAGAGAAAATAATATATAATATCGCAATTAAATACAAAAAAGTGTTTTTAGTGTTGGTAGCATGTTGATTAAGTGTATATATTTGGATTTATGCTCCTTTTATAAAGCTCTGTGTGCTATTACACGCTATCTTGGTGTCAGTGGGTTTTCTAGTAGTGAATACATGTAAAAATTTTGTAGACTCATTGCCACCATTTATCGAATATAAGTGGGCTGTACTTAAACTGCCGTTAAACGGTAGCTTACTAAAATGCCGTTAATAGGTATGACGTCGTTGATGTGACGCACTTGACGGGCTTTATGAAATATAGGAATTTTATAAGGACGCAACCACCCCACCAAATAACCAACTTAACCAATGCAACTAACCTCGACACTAATAAAAAAATATAAAAAAAATATAAATTAGTAAAAACCAACCAACCCCACCAAATAACCAACTAACCAATGAATTAACACCCTCCAAATAACCACGCTAACCAACCCGCCAAATAACTAAACCAGTCCAACCAAAAAGAGTGAAACCAATGCAATAAGATCACGCTATAAGCAAAAAAAATATAAAAAAGTCTTGGTCGGCGTGAGATTTGAACCACGGACCATTCGCTCACGAAGCGATAGCCTCAAGCACGGAGCCACAGGTCCTCTTGCAAAATGCTTATAGGCAGGCCTTACTTTCCGCCGGTATGAACGACGTCACAATATCTATTAACGGCATTTTAGTAGGCTACCATTTAACGGCTGTTTAAGTACATCGTTATAAGTATTACAAAAAGGCTGTACTTAAACTGCCGTTGAAGGGTAGCTTACTAAAATACCGTTAATAGGTATGACGTCGTTGATGTGACGCACTTGACGGCTTTATAAAATATAGGAATTTTATAAGGACTAACCAACGCTATCCACCCCACCAAATAACCAACTTAACCAACGCAACTAACCTCGACACTGATAAAAAATATAAAAAACAAATATAAATTAGTAAAAATCAACCAACCCCACCAAATAACCAACTAACCAATGAATTAACACCCTCCAAATAACCACGCTAACCAACCCGCCAAATAACTAAACCAATCCAACCAAAAAGTGTGAAACCAATGCAATAAGATCACGCTATAAGCAAAAAAAATAAAAAAAAAGTCTTGGTCGGCGTGAGATTTGAACCACAGACCATCCGCTTACGAAGCGATAGCCTCAGCCACTGACCCACAGGTGCTCTTGCAAAAAGCTTAAGGCTAGGCATTACTTTCCGCCGACATGAACGACGTCACAATATCTATTAACGGCATTTTAGTAGGCTACCGTTTAACGGCTGTTTAAGTACATCGTTACAAAAATAACGAAAAGGCAGATAAAATGACCATATAAGGTTTATCAATGCCATTCACGAGTCCGAAATCTTTCTGTGGTGGTAAAAGCAATTACAAAAATGGTCACAAAACAGTAAGTGGCATCATCTCTAGAATTGTGGAAAAATTGACAGAAGCAGGTGAAATAGTTCATAGTAGAATCGCAAAAATTTAAGACAGAGTACATACCTAATAACAGAACATTGCAACAAAGCTGATGGATTGACTGACGACGTTAGTATGTGCAGATTTTGTTAAACGGAAAAACACATTCTATATATTTCAGTGTGACAGCCAGGCAAATGTGTAATTCTTTATAAATATACATATTTTACTATAGAATGTTAAATCAGTGGTGAAGAGGTGCAAGGAAGGTTGAGTCGTCAAATTATTAGATTTTTGAATAGGTTACAAGTGACAACTAGAGAATCTAATTTAGAGATCAGGTGAGGATCACAAGAGATAAAGGTCGCAATTCTTTACTTAAAGTAAAAAGTCTAAGAATCCGTAAATATTTTTTTAATATGAACTGAAGGAGTCAGAAGACATACTTAATAATTAAGTAAAAAATAAAATAAAAACAGATACCATGTGAGTTTAGAAAATCATTGGAAAAACTAACGAAAATCAAAAGAAATTAGTCTTAAAGAATATTATACCAACACATCAAATCATGCAACAAATAAAAATGTATCAGTCTTTATTTTGTTGCTACTTTTTATATGGAAATTAAAAGACAGGGTTTTATCCAATCATGACTTGATTACAAAAACGAAACTTGCAGTGTACCGAGTCTATGGTACCGAGCAATTATAATCCCCACTATGTTATATGGAAGCGAAACCTGGGTTCCGTACCACCGACACATGAACGCATTAAACAAGTTGCAACAGAGACACCTTAGAGAACTCTTAAACATCCGGTGGTTCCACCATGTCTCAAATGTATCGGTTCTTGAAAAAGCTAAGAGTTTTAAAGTCATATTTACAAAATCCCGCTTGATAGAAAGAGATTGGCTGGTCACGTATGCAGAATGCAAGAAAACCGCATACAATCTCTGCTTTACGGTGAACTTGTAGATGATAAGAGGAACCCGGGTGGACAACTGAAAAGGTACAAGAACATTTTCCACGAAAATTTAAAGGGTATTAACATGCAGAATGAGTGGGAAGAAGCAGCTCAAAATTGAGCTCAATGGAGAAGAATTGTAAACTCAGTTAACAGCGACAAACAAAAAGTAAAGAGGCAAGAAAGCAATGAGATTTTTGAATGTCCGGAGTGCGGTAGGCAGATAACATCACGTATCGGGCTTTTCAGTCACAGATAAGCTCATGAAAGAAAACGACTTGCGTGATTTTCTGATGTGTGTCGAATACTCGTCAGTGGTCAGTGAGTAATGGCAGTATGTATGTGTGTACTTTTTATATATAGTATCTTCTGGATAACTCTAGCCCTTATTTATTGTAGATTTAAAACCATGTTAAGATGTAAACCGTATTTAAATTTAAAAAAGGAGGATAATCTAATATTTTCAGATAGTGAAAAACCTTTAGCACTAAAATTCTATAGGCTTGAAGAACTTTTCTGAAGCAAATCAATGCAGGAATTCTTGTGGCACAATCTCGCAGGCGAATGGATATTTCACGCTTGAATAACTACTGATCGTGTAAAAAATTGTAATTTAGGATGTTTAACTTCAGTATCTAAATGCAACGAAAAATGATATACCTATCCAAAAGATTTCCAAGTAAAATCTTCAAAATTTAAATTCTTACCACGTGGGTTAGTATCAAAGTGCTCTGATCCATTCCAGAAGCCTCTTCTTCCTGAGTCCAGCTGATGGCGAACAGCAGCAACAGACCGACAACCCAAGCTTGACGAAGCATGTTTGAAAAACTCTGCTAAGTTGTTTCCACCAACGCACTGGTACTGAAACGAGAGAAATTTTTCGCGATGATGCCCGGCTATTGCTTTTGAGTACCCATTCATCGTAGTCTTTCAATTTATACGAAAAGTCTCAATGAAACTGATAAGATTGGCAATAACTCGATGATACTCGATTTTGAGTACGACTTACTATTTTTGGAGAGATGATAATGTTGGAATTTGTGATGCGATAGATGTGACGTTTTTTTTTCGAAAAAATTGCGATAGATATCGCATGATCAAAGTTAATTAAGTCGATCGATCTAGTAAACACTATTAACTATAAATTGATCTTGAAATGGAACTTTGATCAGATAAATCTCGTTTTTTTTCGCAATATTAAGAGGCACTCCTATGCCGGAAAGACAGTAACCTGTAAGACATATTGATTTTGTTCTCTTTCTATGTCTGTACCCACTCTTAGGGGTCGTCATTTTCTTGACAACTTCTTGATCTTGTCTTGATCTTGCCTTGATCTTGTCCTGATCTTGTCTTGATCTTGTCTTGATCTTGTCTTGATCTTGTCTTGATCTTGTCTTGATCTTGTCTTGATATTGTCTTGATCTTGTCTTGATCTTGTCTTGATCTTGTCTTGAACTTGTCTTGATCTTGTCTTGATCTTGTCTTGATCTTGTCTTGATCTTGTCTTGATCTTGTTTTGATCTTGTCTTGATCTTGTTTTGATCTTGTCTTGATCTTGTCTTGATCTTGTCTTGATCTTGTCTTGATCTTGTCTTGATCTTGTCTTGATCTTGTCTTGATCTTGTCTTGATCTTGTCTTGATCTTGTCTTGCTCTTGTCTTGATATTGTCTTGATATTGTCTTGATCTTGTCTTGAACTTGTCTTGATCTTGTCTTGATCTTGTCTTGATCTTGTCTTGATTTCTTGTCTTGATTTCAAGACAAGTACATTGCATTACAGGGGTATTGCAATGGGCCCAAGGCGTCCGAGTGAGGGATCAAACATGATCCCAAACCCCAGCAACCTAACCTAACCTAAGCATTGCTATGCCTGAGTCCTTGTGTGTTTCTTCAGTAGACGGTCTGCTTTTCTCTAGGGAAAAAATCTCTTATATTCCGCATAGATAAGCATTATCTTACTTCTAAAAAGACCCCCTAAATAAGTTGTTATTTTCAGTGACGTTGTCTAAACAGTACCTCTGTATGGCTGCTCAATTTGTGCCAGTACAAATTAGGTTGAAACAGCATTCGATCAAGAAGTTTATATTCTATTTGTTGATTTGAAGAAAGCTTATGACAGTATACCTTTAGGGACAGTGGCTGATACAGGGGGGACCATGAGGCCCGCCCCCCCCCTAAAATCTGTAAATTGTGCTAAAATATTAGGCTTTTCGGTTAAAAATAGCGTCCTAAAAAGCATATTCTGCATTGCTTTTTATTTTGGGCCTCCCCCTAAAATAAATTCCTGTATCCGCCTCTGCTTAGGGAGACTTTGGAAGACGCCGCAACAAAGTAATATGAATATAGAAATAATAAAGGCTGTTAAATCCTTATACCGTGACTCAAAATATATAATTATAACAAACCATGGCTTAACACCGGGATTTACAGTCACTAAAGGCCTTAGACAAGGATGTTGCTTATCGCCCATCATATTTAAGATTTACTTGGAAAATACACTGAAAACATGGAAGCGAAAATGTATCTAGGTATATGGGATTACCAGTAGATGATGATACTACAGTGTACACCTTGTTATTAGCAGATGGCCAGGCTGTTGTAGCACAAGATATAGAAGACTTGGAATACATGACCCGAAAAATTTTAATAATTAAGATAAGTAATAGTAATTAAGATAAAACCCTGATTTTTACCCTTGATACATACTTGTTCAGATAACACTTAACAGCCATGTGTCCTGTCAAGAGGCCTGTTGTAATCCGCACTTTATTCCTGCTAAGCATTAGCAGTTCTTTTGCGGTTTTAGAGCTAGGTCCTTGGACAAAAGCCTTGCTGTGCCTGTGCCCCTGTCTGTTTCTCCAGTGGACATTGTGCTTTTTCTTGATCCAGAGTTTTAGTGCACTACGGGCCATACATTTGAGTATTCCCAGTACTGGCTCTGGACTAAGATAGGATGCCGATGATCCCTGCCTAGCTAGCTCATCGGCTTTTTCGTTGCCTTGGATGCCGCTGTGGCCTGGCACCCAGAATAATTTAATTCTGTTCCTTCGTGCCAGAGCTCCCAGTTCACCCAGGCATTCCCAGACGAGTCTCGACGATACTTTTGGGTTCATAAGCGCCCCAAGTGCCGCCTGACTGTCAGAGCATATATTGATGAGCTTACATGAATAAGCTCTTCTATTGTTTTCTCTTGCACATTGTAGAATGGCGAAGATTTCTGTCTGGAATACGGTTAAGTGTTTACCCAAGGAAAAGGATAAGCTTGCCCTTGGTCTTTCCCCAAATACTTCAGCTCCTGTTCCTTCAGCGGTCTTTGACCCGTCTGTATACCAGGTTAGTCCATCCTGAAGGAATGTTATATCTGTCCACATTCCTCGATCCATTTTGTTCACCCCGAATGGTTTGTGGTAGTGATAAAGAGGGGTCATTTGGTCCGATCTCATTTGGAGTAGAGATCCTCCGATAGAATCTCCCATCTTTAAGTGTCCTGTTTCTGTCCTATTTCCCGGAGACAAGACACTTTTTGTCGATAGAGTCCCATTCTTGCCTCCGCCTGGATCACTATGTGAAGAGGCGGAAGGTCCAGAAGCGCCTCCATTGATGCAGTGGGCGTTGCAAACTACATACATAACGTTACAATATTATGTGACAGACAAACAAACAGAAGAATGTCCTTTTGTGCAATGGACATACTGCTATTTCTTTGTCATTGCTAGACGAAGAGTGTTTTTTTGTACTACAGCTTCTCTATTCTTTGAATAATACTACTTAAAATAATTAATGGAACTACGATTGGGGACCATGAATTTGGATATACGGACCGTAGTAGCAGAAAAATAAAGAAAAATTTCACGTTTAATGGACAGTCAATAGTTTTTTTTTAATTTTTTTTTCAGATATCATAAAAACTAGATTTTTCACATGTAGGTGTACTATTTGTATGATTTTTTATCATTTTTTTAAGTATACTAGTTTTTCGGTAAGTTTCTTGCAAAATGCGTAGCAGTTTTTCTTTGTTTGTCAAAATTCGAAAAAATTAACAAAATGCATCATCTAGAAAGTCTCCTCCTCATTTGTTCTTGGGATATACTTGTAGAATGTAGAATGTTTAGGAGGGGAGTTAATCACCGCGACCTTATTACAGATCTATTGTGATTGATTTCTTGAGTTATAACGAGTTATAACTCATCATACAGTCTCAGGGCTTTAACAAAAGCCAGTATCTGAGACGGCTCCACAGAGGCCAGGTCTCCTCGACATCAGCCGTACCAAAGTTCATGGCACGAATGGTCGTCGCCACGGCGCACTCAGTGATAAGGTGTTCTGGTGTTTCCCCATTTTCCCCACAAAATCTGCATTCGCCGTTGTTTCTCAGCTTCAGCCTACTGAGGTGCTTGTTGATGAGACAATCCAAAGATTGTTTTTACTTAAATCAAGGAAAACCTTTGATTTTTCTCTGTCGTAAGTTCTGAGGAACTTTTTCGAGTGTCTTAGACCGTTGGAGGACACCCATTCAAAGTTACGGATGGAGTCTTCCAGATTCTTCAGTTCCGCTTTCAGTTGGTTCCCGTTTGGAAAACAGAACGGTTCTGGTCCAGTTAGTGGAGTGTTCGCTCCTTTTCTAGCTAGATCATTTGTTTTTTCAGTGCCTTCTATCTCTTGGTGTAGGAGGACTTTATTTTCTTGCCATGTTGTGTGAAGGGTTTCCTTGTACAATTATTTGTCACTCGTCGCGGAGAGTGAGCGGCCAGATACTTGCCAAGTACGCAAATATTGGTGTACTTGCCAAGTACACGAGTCCTCAGAGTCCGAGCTGTAAGTAAATCAAATGGCACAAATGGCTTTTGGAGGAGCAGCATTTGGTTTGTAAAAAAAGATGATTACACATATGCTAATTTGAGTTTTAAGACGATGTATAAATGTTATAGATATAATAAAATTTTTATTATTACTAAGAAATTGAAAGATATGAAATCATTCAGGTACTTAATGTAAAGGTTTTCCAAAAAAAAATAGTGACATAATAAGACTGTCATGTGAGTAAGAATTTTGATACAAACATTTGTTTTTATTTTAACTATCAAAATTAGTTTATCTATCTAGGAACTAAATCACCTGTTTACAGATTAAAATAAGGACAAAGTTATTTATATAACTGTTGTTAGTCAATTTTTTCAAACTATTTTAAAGCGTGTGCACGTGTCTTTTTTTTTGATGACATTGATATCTACTTATAAACATATATACCTTATTATTGCGAATTTAGAAATTTGAATTGATTGAAAATATTGATAAAATTAGATAAATAAAAAAAAACTGCAATTTCTAATATGGCGGCTATTTTCAATATGGCGGCACTTCCGAAAATACTGGAAGTTAGTTGACAGGAACTTTCTTATTTTAAATGGGTAATGAATAATTCTCTATAAAATTGTAAATAAATTATAAAAACGGCGTCAGCGATGGCTATAAATGAAGATCGCTGTCATTTTATATGTACAATTATATGGGGAATGTCATTGACGTTCATTTCCAAGCCAACTGGACGCCGTTTTTTTTTCATCATAAGCGCGAAATACCTAGTTGTTAGACATAATTTAATAAAAGGCATATTAAAAAAATACGGTTTATTAACATTTTTTTTTCAACTATATTATATATAGTATTAGGTATATCATTTTATTCCTGACAAATTTTCCAACAAATATATCTACCTAATCTTGTGTAAAAAACTTTCTAACCTTCTTATGATTTAAATTTTTAAATTCTGAATTTTTGATTCTTATTCCTTTTATAAACATTTTCGAAAACTATATTGACTAACAAAAATATACAAAGTTAACAAGTAACAATAGGACTAGATTTTCTATT
Source organism: Sitophilus oryzae (assembly GCF_002938485.1). Lineage (NCBI taxonomy): Eukaryota > Metazoa > Arthropoda > Insecta > Coleoptera > Curculionidae > Sitophilus > Sitophilus oryzae. The sequence continues at coordinate 2,855,755 of NW_022147289.1, forward strand.
ATATTTGTACTTAACATTTCCGTTTAATTTAATTAGTTAACATTTTTTGAATAATTATTTTACTAATTTCCACAAAGGCCTGGTTCTGGTAAATATTCTTCTACCAAGGTTTTAAAGCTGTCTAGCGGACAAAATTCCTCACAAGCAGGCAATTTCAAAAGTTTTGGAGTATCTGTACCATTGTAGTTTTGATAATAAATCTGAAAAGAATAATAATTCACTATAATAATTTATATTTATTAGCAAAAATCAACAGTGTCACAGATCACAGATGAATTCTTATAAATTAAAAATGGCAAAGCTTCTGGATATCTGTCAAATTTTTGTCAGTTTGTGTCAAAAGTTTCGTTACACACTGTGTAATATATTTTGAAAATTTAATCATCCAATTAATAATATAAACAAAAAACAAAAAACAAAAAGCAAAAAGCAAAAAGCAAAAAACAAAAAACAAAAAACAAAAAACAAAAAACAAAAAACAAAAAACAAAAAACAAAAAACAAAAAACAAAAAACAAAAAACAAAAAACAAAAAACAAAAAACAAAAAACAAAAAACAAAAAACAAAAAAAAAAAAAAAAAAAAAAAAAAAAAAAAAAAAAAAAAAAAAAAAAAAAAAAAAAAAAAAAAAAAAAAAAAAAAAAAAAAAAAAAAAAAAAAAAAAAAAAAAAAAAAAAAAACAAAAAACAAAAAACAAAAAACAAAAAACAAAAAACAAAAAACAAAAAACAAAAAACAAAAAACAAAAAACAAAAAACAAAAAACAAAAAACAAAAAACAAAAAACAAAAAACAAAACAAACAACGCTTTATTGTGCAAAACGCCAAAACAGCTTCATCGACAAAGCACTCATAAAACAAACAAAAGCACAAAAAAAAAATACAAACAACAAAAAATACACAATACAAATCATACAATTCAAAAAAAATTAAGTCATTATTAAGTATTTACAAAAAGTACATACATGGACAATTGCATATAGTAAATAGATATAATTTTAAGAGTTATAAAATATTAAATACTTGACCTTTGACCAGCGTGTGAGATGATCAAAATTTTAAAATTCAAAATTGTTCATGATTAAACTTCAACAAAAAAGTCGTTTACCGCATATAGGGCTCTAGTAAGTATGATTTCAGAGCTTTGCGAAATGCGGGAAAGAATGAGAGCGACTTGATATTTAAAGGCAGATGATTGTACATTTTTTTGGCATTGTACAGTATTGAACTTTTAACTAGTTCTGAGCTCGGGGTTGGCAGATAAAGATCGTGCTCTGCATTCCTAAGTGGATAGTTATGAGATAGCCTTTCGGGAATAGCAGATATTTGCTTGCGGATTAAGCAAACGGATTCAAAAATGAATGAAGAGTCAGTATTTTGAAATTTTTAAAGAAATTCTGGCAGTGAGTTCTACTGTTCAGTTCCAATAAATATCGAACTGCTCTCTTTTGAAGTCTGAAAATACGATCAAATTTTGTTGCGCAGCAAGTACCCCAGAATGGAAGGGCATAATGAAGATGTGACTCAAAAAGGGCATAATAGGCTATTCTAGAGGTTGATAAGTTAAATTCCTTAGAAACTGATCTTAGCGCAAAACCGGCAGCACTTAGTTTCTTTGATAGAGCTTCGATGTGAAAGTCCCATTTTAACGAGTTGTCTACAACAAGTCCTAAGAATTTCACAGTGTCCACGACGTCAATATAGTGGTGTTATTAAGTACAACAGGTTGTATAGTACTTTTATATGACAAAACTTTAGTTTTTGATAGGTTGAAATCAAAATACCAACTTAGTAATACTCAAAGACTTTGTTGTTCTAGATAAATGTAAAAAAGAAAATATAAAAATATACAGTCGTTGATCATTGTACTATCTTTACTACGATTTTAAATAGTTGTTTATGTTAAATATTTAAGTATTAAATAAATATTAATAACCATCTAATTTTAGTTCTTTAAGCTGCTTATCTCCAAATAATAGCATCTAATCTAACTCAAAAAGTTAATCTTAAAGTTGGAAAACAAATTTATTTTTGCGCATTATAATAAAACAATTTCAATTATTTCCTGTCAATGCAATATAATATTTTATCGGTTTAAAGGTGTATTCACACATGTCAGTGACATCTCAGCTAGTGTTGCACAAGAGTCTTGAAAAAGTCTTGCAAGACCAAGACTCTTGCAAGCAATTCAAGACAAGACATTCAAAATTTCTTGAATTGAATTTCAAGACAAGACAAGACTTTAATATGCAAGAAATTTCAAGAGTCTTGCAAGATTTCTTGAATTCAAGATTTCTTGAAAGTTAGATATTATACATTTTTTTAAGTGGTAATTAGGTCTTTTCGCAAGTTATGCCGCGTTTATTCAACATTTACATAGTCGCAATCACAATCATAGTCATAATCATAAAAGTTAAGCTATCCACTTCCTATAAACCTGTTGACATCTACCATGAACTTAGCTTTTAATTATGTTACCCAACTTCACTGATATAAAAATTATGATTATGAAAATGTTCTGTAAACGCACATTAAAATTGAGTTGTGATTATGACGATTATTAAGACTGTGATTATGATTACGACTTATGCAAATATTGTATAAACCCGGCATTAATATTGACCAGTGTTCATTTTGTTTCTATTATAGCCAGTGTTTTAGAGTTGAGAATGAAATAAAATAAAGTCGAGGCAACAAACCGTATATTGGTAATTGGTATTATACACAAAATTATATTGGTATAATGGTATTATAAAAAAACTAATGGTAGTTGAAACTAATGGTGGGTTCGTAAAGCACGCTATTTGCGCTATTTGGTACTACATTTAATGCACGAAATTGCTCCGCGAACAAAAAGTAGTATCAAATAGCGCAAATAGTACACTCTAGCGTGACCTTTCCGTACACCCTGTAGCCAAACTTTTCCAACCAATCTTTCATAATAAAAAAACAAAATAAATACCATAAAAAATAAAAGTAACAAACGGGTAACCAAAATAGAACATAATAAACTAACAAGAATTAAAAAATGAACTTAACCTTATATAAAGACGTAGTTTGCGGTCTTTTAAGATTTTTTTTTGCTAAAATTAGCATCGTTGTTGTTCATTTTTTCGTATTACATTTTGTATACGACGCTTTCTATGAAATAAAATATAGAAATATTATTACTTTTTTGTTAGAATGTAAAATTTTTCAAGACAAGAAATTTCAAGAGTCTTGCAAGACAAGACAAGACTTTGCTATTCAAGAAATCTGCAAGACAAGAATTTCTTGTCTTGAATTTCAAGACAAAACAAGAAATTGATTTTCAAGACAAGAATTCTTGTCTTGTGCAACACTAACCTCAGCTCTCTATCGTAAAATTATACAGGGTTCGGCATAGTTCGGGCATCTCTGTAACTTCTAGAATAAAAAACTTGGAAATTTTGTTTAAATGCTAACCTAAAGTATGTATTAACGGAAATTATTTTGATTTCTATAGGGTGGCTCAAAAAATTGAGTGGATCGGGATAATTTTTTTTTAAATAAAATACCCTGTATATTATTGCATTTTTGGTTTCCTTTCAGATCACTGTACATACTCCTAAGATATGAGTAAATATATTTCGATAATTTCAGAGATATTAATAAATAAATAAAAATATATACATTTTTCAATCTTCTTCCTATATTATGCATTTACTGTAGATGGTTGTGATGTACTATTATGGTTACTGTAGATGGTGTGTCTATACTTAATTTGCTGTAGATAACAAAATCTTAAAACATACAGGGCGTTCAAAATCTATGCCAAATTTGAACACGCTGTATATTGTTTTAGCATTAACATTTTTTGTATTTAAAGTATTTCAAAATGTTTAATGGTTTCGCAGATACACGCAGTATTATTTCATATGGCCCTTTCAACGGTAAAATACGAGAGAAAAACCATTGGGTGACTAATAAAATTTACTGTGGAAAATGCTATATGAAATATAAAACCGCGAATATCTGCGAAACCGTTAAACATTTTGAGATACTCTAAATACAAAAATGGTCATTTTTTAATTCTCCATCTATTGAAAAAATAATATACAGGGTGTTCTATTTAAAAAAAAATAAGAAAAATTATTTTATATTTTAGAAAGTTTGGCGTAGGATTTTGAACATCCTGTATGATTTACAATTGGTCAAAGAATGCATAGAGAAGCTGAATAAATTAGGCAAAGAAAACAAAGTCCTCCTACTCTGGGTGCCTGCTCACCAAGGGATAGAAGGCAATGAAAAAGCAAATAATCTAGCTAGGAAAGGAGCGAACACTCCACTAACTGGACCAGAACCGTTCTGCTTTCCAAGTGGTAACCAACTCAAGGCGGAACTCAAGAACTTGGAAGATTCCATCCGCAACCTGGAATGGAAATCTTGCAACGGTCTAAGACACTCGAAGAAGTTTCTGAGGGCTTATGATCAAGAAAAATCACAGATCTTCCTGGGTTTAAGTAAGAACAATCTTCGGATTGTCACGGGGTTTTTAACAGGACACTGTCTCCTCAATGAACACCTCAGTAGATTGAAACTAAGAAGAAACGGCGAATGCAGATTCTGTGGGGAAGATGGGGAAACACCAGTACACCTCATCACTGAGTGCGCCGAGACAACCATTCGTGCCATGAATTTTGGTACGACTGATATTGGAGATGGAGAACTACCCTCTATAAAACCGTCCCAGATACTGACTTTTGTCAAAGCCCTGGGACTGTATGATGAGTTATGACTCAAGAAAGGGGGACACAATGGATCTGTAAGGTCGCAGTGATTAACCCCCCTCCCACTCATTCTAAATTCTAAAAAAAAATTCTAAAATGATTTACAATTACCATATTTACTGAAAACTAAGTAAAGACCATCTAAATTAAATACCTAATATAAGTTAGAATAAGTTTTGATTTCGGGACAGTTCTTGTATTTTTAAAAAAATGTATTTTTACATCTCTTCACAATTCTCTCTTTAGACTTATACTTCATCCTTTTTGATTGAATTTTCAATGTTACTTGGTATATTTTTATCGTAACTGAAACCGCTTTACGGATCGGAATTAACGTAGGTAAGTGTGAATACACCTTAACGCTATTTTTTATAATTCTCTACTATTTATGTTGTAAATTATTATTAGCTAAGATTTTAAGTAGTTTAGATACGGCATTAAGTATAGCTTTTCGTAATGACACTCTGTAAGTCAAAGTATCTATTTCCGCTGCAAAACCAGTGAAGTAGGTGACGTATTTTTTACGAAACAGATCGGTATTTTTTTGTTTATTGATCAGAGATAAATAAATTCGGTATTTTTGACATTCTTTTTTTAATACGTAAGACAAAAAAGTCATAAAAGTATTAAAATACTTAGCTATATTTATTTTAATAATTCATTCTCTCGTCCTTGTTACTCTGAAGTATGTCTGCAAAAGGTAATTTATTGATTAGCAGTATCTGAATATGACAAATTATGTGCACTTTATAAAAACTTAATATTTCCCTTAAATTATCTGTTAAATTTTAGTGTTATTATTTGCGACTTTTAAATTGACATTTTGCAGTTTATAAATACAGTTTTAAATATGGTCTTGACATACACACAACCAAACTTATAATGATGAATATTCCATTCAATATCATCCATTATTTTTCATATTTTTGAGACGTATGAAAATTTTGTGTTTAAGAATAGAGCAATAGTATTTTTTTGGTTTCTGAAACGAAATGAGATTTTAATTTTTAATCGTCAACAAGCCAAAAAAAAAATTGACAAATTTTAATAATCCGTATTGTCACCAATGCAAGGCCCTTATGCAAGCTTCTATCCGCGCTGGCATACTTCTTATTAAATCATCATCGTTGTCTTGGGGTGTGTTTTCCCATTCTGCTAATGCTGCTATAAGCTGTGCGAGACTTCCTGGATTGATTTGACGGGCTCTAACCGGTCTTTTGAGCTGGTCCCACAAGTGTTCGACAGGGTTTAGATCTGGTAAACATGCAGGCCAGTCCAAAATTATTACACCTTCCGTTTCAAGACATTCTATAGTCACTCTGCTGCTATGGGGAGGTGCATTATCGGGCATGAAGTTAAAATTATCCCCAATTGCAGCTCTCCAAAGCCTAACGATTGGTTCTAGCACTAAATCAACACACCTTCGACCCGTTAAAGTTTGTTGAAGTGGTAACAATGGAGTTTTTGCTCCTAGCATAATACCTCCCCAGAACATTACAACTCCTTTATATTTTGGTACAGATTTGGCAGTCTGGATTCTCGATCGTCTTCCTGGAGCTCTGGGAACCCGAATCGATGGTCATCTGATGTTAGGCCAATTCTGGTCTTATCCAAAAAAAAAAAACATTTTGCCAGTTGTCAAATGTCTATTTTTGGTGTTGGTACCAATTTAGGCGGTCAATTTTATTTTGCCCCCCAGATAACTGTGAAAGCTCTAACTCCCTCCTACTGTACAACCAACCCTCGATCGCGAAGCCTTTTTCTTATTGTTTCAACTGAAACGTTTACACCTGTAGCTGCCAGAAGTTGTCTTTGTAGCTCTGGATGAGAAATATTGGGATTTCTGCTAGCAGTTTGGCATACAAAGCGGTCTTGTTGTTCAGTTATGCCTCTTTGATGACTTTGGGCCTGTTCTTTAGAGTTCCTAGTTCCAAGTACCTTGCATATGTTTTCCATGCAACACCCTGAGTAACGCCTACTATCTCTGCAACGTCTATTTGGGACATTTCTGGTTCATAAGAGCAATAGTTCTTCCCCTCTGTACAGGGTGGGTCAAATTCGACGCTTTTAAACGGAAACAACCTTTTCCATAGGAGATAGACGAAAACTAATATCGGTGTCTGCAGCTCAATTTTCATCAAAAACATGATGGTGAAAACCGCACATTAATATCTGTTACCGTTTCGGAGATACGGGGTATTTTTCAAAAATGTGCATTTTTAACAAATCGCTGTAACTTTTTTGCTATGGAAAATTTTGTATTTCTATGAAAACATTTCCATAGCACCTTTTTACGTAGAATTTAATGGTTTAAGTATAATTTTTTTAAAATTAATAATTTAAGAGTTATCAACAGGAAAATTGATTTTTTATTTGGAACACCCTGTATATTTTTAATTAACTGAAAAGAATTTAAAATTTCCTTTCAAAAAATATAGCACACTTGATATTTTGTTATAATCTCCTTCGAAATACAGAATTTTTAAAAGTTCGCCACTTTTAACTAGTAGGCTTTGGACCCCTTATTGATGATATGCCCTTAATGGAACTCGAAAACATATTTTTCCAGCAAGACGACGCGCGACGCACCGCCTCTGAACGCTCAAATTTTTGCAGCCAATTTCAAGAATAATTGAATAGCTAACCAAGATCCCAGCCGTTGGCCGTCGAGGCCGCCTGACTTAGTGCCCATGGATCTAATCCTATGGATATATTTGAGGAAGAATAAAGGTTCCTTATTCTTCCGTATAATCTAGACAAGAATTAGAAATACTTAGCAGTTATGAGAGGGTATCTTTCACCCCCACTGAAATGGGTAACCATTTAACCCCCACATGAATTCCGCGAGAAATGTTCAAAAACTGCCCCGTCTGTCCATAAAAGAAGACGGTCGATATGTCGAACACCTGTAGTAAAATCTCATGTCTTGGTTTGCTATTTATTTTTATTGTTATTAGATATAGTTTAAATGTGTTGATGTTGGTTAAATATATTTTAAATTGTTATAAAATTCTGCATCTCTCATAGCAAATGTTATTTTCGCTTTAATTGATGCTCACAGCTAGAATTTTGTTGCATTACAGCCGGTGCCGTTCAAAGCCTATACTTATTTAAAGCGGGCGAATTTTTATATACTCTATATCTCTTTGATTGTGTGTACATACTAGGTATGGAAAATTATTAGTGATATAATTATTTTTTAGAAAAAAAAAGATATATAAGAAGATAACCAGCTGGTATTAAAAAAGATGTGATAATCCTTGAATCACTTCAGTTAACACAGGTAGTTTATGGTACTAATAATGCAATTAAAATAATGTATTATTACTAAAATATAATATTAATCCCTGATTTATAATAAAAATAAATATAATCTCTGATTTTACTATTAATGAAGTAATTATTAAGAGTTTTTATAATTTTCACGTATTTCATACTATATTTCTCAGTCAAAATGTTGTGAAATAGGAAATATGTAATTTCCTACCAGGTTTAATTGATTACTGTGTAGATAAATTTACTTAAATAGTTTATTTAATAGGAATTTATAATGTCTAAATGTATAACTAAAACGCTTGAATTATTCGTAATATCAATGTGGTGACTCTCAAAAGTGGCTCACTCATATAACTTTTTTTTTATTTTTTCAGATAAAAGCTCGAGATTTGGTTGTTAGTATATGACATAAATTAGGAATGATTGACGTATTCAGTTGTTGGGTGACCAAACCAAACCACACCCTCGGTTTTTTTTTACTTTATTCGATTGAAAATGACACTCTGAATAGAATGAAATGAACAAGAAACGGTATAGCCGGATTAATATGGGAAATCTGCCCCCGCGGTTTTTTTGACTCGCACCAAAGAATATTATAGGTATCGTAGTAGAATTATCTTTGCTCGAACTCAAGGAATCGATTTGGTGTCGAATCAAAAAATTCACCTAAATTTTTAGCTCTTTAACTCAAACGGTTTTCGAGATTTAAAAAAAAATGTTTTTTCAATTTTATTTTTATTTTTATCGTAAAATTCAAAATGAATTACTGATAATTTTTTTTAATTCCTAGAAATCAAGACAAGAGAAAAAATTATATGATCATGATTCTTAAACGAAAAGCCGAATCATGATCATATAGAATTAGAATTTAGAATAAGTGGGAGGGGGGTTAATCTCTGCGACCTTAGAGATCTATTGTGTCCCCCTTTCTTGAGTTATAACTCATCATACAGTCCCAGGACTTCCTACGGAGACCCGTGTCCTTCACAGTCGAGGAGCTACGACCCAGGCCGGGTAGACGAAACGGTAGCTTGTGTCGCCTGTTGGGTTTAGAGGTAGGAGGTAGGCTCCCGACCCTTGGAGGAGGTGGTAACTTGTATGCCACTTGCGGAGGATGGTCTCACGCAAGTGTCAGCCACTTCTCCTGTAGTTCTCTTTGGGTTTGGCCCCTTGGAACTTTCATTGTTACTGTTCCCAGTGTTGCTAGGGGGTTTCCCCACAGCTTCACCGCTGATGTTTTTATTACTATTATTACCAGATTTCATAGTGTTCCCATGAGTCGCTAGGGACAGTCGGTCCACTTCTACAGAGCCCCGCATGTAGAAGTAAGGGGTAAAATACAATGGGGTGCCCCCCGATGCCCCAAGGTTGAGGCTGTCCGTAGCCCCGCCCGGTACCGTTATATGTCTTGGTGCAATTCCCTGGCCACGACACTACAGTCAGGGACAAGACGGTGAGTGAGATGCTTCTTAGACCAAGCCAAGTGGTAGGGGGGATTCCCCCCAGCACCTGACCAGGAGCTTCCCCACCAACGACAAGGTCTTGCATCTCCTAGGGGAAGTTGATGATCATATAACTTTTTCATGTCTCAGACTAAGAATTAGAAAAAAAATCATTAATTAATTTTGAATTTTACTATAAAAATAAAAATAAATTGAAAAAACAGTTTTTTTTTGAAAATCTCGAAAACCGTTTGAGTTAAAGAGCTAAAAATTTAGGTGAATTATTTTGATTCGACATCAAATCGATCCCCTGAGTGCGAGTCAGAAAAGTCGCGCACTGATAAAAAAGATAGACTTGAACCAAAGTCGTCATCGTTCTTGAAAAAAAAATTTAGTGGCAAGAGAATTTATTTTAGCGTAAAAGTAAATATTTTGCCTGAAGAAAAACTCTCTTAACTCAAGAAAACTTGTTCTCTTGAAAAATTCGAAAATTTCTCTTGAATCTATTTTCATTCAACCAAGTGCAAGTTACTTTGTTTTAGAATAAGTGGGAGGGGGGTTAATCTCTGCGACTTTAGAGATCTATTGTGTCCCCCTTTCTTGAGTTATAACTCATCATACAGTCCCAGGACTTCCTACGGAGACCCGTGTCCATCACAGTCGAGGAGCTACGACCCAGGCCGGGTAGACGAAACGGTAGCTTGTGTCGCCTGTTGGGTTTAGAGGTAGGAGGTAGGCTCCCGACCCTTGGAGGAGGTGGTAGCTTGTATGCCACTTGCGGAGGATGGTCTCACGCAAGTGTCAGCCACCTCTCCTGTAGTTCTCTTTGGGTTTGGCCCCTTGGAACTTTCATTGTTACTGTTCCCAGTGTCGCTAGGGGGTTTCCCCACAGCTTCACCGGTGATGTTTTTATTACTATTATTACCAGATCTCATAGTGTTCCTATGAGTCGCTAGGGACAGTCGGTCCACTTCTACAGAGCCCCGCATGTAGAAGTAAGGGGTAAAATACAATGGGGTGCCCCCCGGTGCCCCAAGGTTGAGGCTGTCCGTAGCCCCGCCCGGTATCGTTATATGTCTTGGTGCAATTCCCTGGCCACGACACTACAGTCAGGGACAAGACGATGAGTGAGATGCTTCTTAGACCAAGCCAAGTGCTAGAGGGGATTCCCCCCAGCACCTGACCAAGAGCTTCCCCACCAACGACAAGGTCTTGCATCTCCTAGGGGAAGCATCTCCTAGGGGAAGTGCATCTCCTAGGGGAAGCTTTATTGTTTTAAGATAATAACAAAAATACTCTAGGAAGTACTTCATTCAAGAAACATGGCCATTTTTCCAATAGCTAAATACTCTTTTGATGAAAAATAATAACGACACGCAAAGACGATGACGATGGACGGTATATACAATCAGTCGGCAGTTCGATCAGTCTCACGTCGCATTTCATACACATCATAGTGTGCACGGGTTTTGTTGCTTGGAATTTTCCACTTGGAATTTTGCATAATTTGCTTTTTAAACGCATATCGTATAACAAATTAGTGATCGTTATTAACATGCATTTGACATTTTTTATGGACAAATTTTAGGATATATGGATTCTTTAAAGGAGTTTCTGAAAAAATGGAAATTAGAGCATTTATTTGCTATATCTGAAGGTAAGAGACATTTACCTAATGCATCTGTATAGATAATGCATAGATAGAATAAGAATATAGGTATCGATTTTTTTATGCAAATAATTACAAATCGTGATGTAACATTTTTTTGTAATTTGTAGAGTGATGAACCACCCAAAAAAATACCAAGGAGTGAAGAAGCAGAAATAACTATCTACTATTATCTGATAGTCAAGCAGCGTTAAAGGCGATCAACTCAGTATCAATCAATTCGAAATTGGTCAAAGAATGCATAGAGAAGCTGAATAAATTAGCCAAAGAAAACAAAGTCCTCCTACACTGGGTGCCTGCTCACCAAGGGATAGAAGGCAATGAAAAAGCAAATAATCTAGCTAGGAAAGCAGCGAACACTCCACTAACTGAACCAGAACCGTTCTGCTTTCCAAGTGGTAACCAACTCAAGGCGGAACTCAAGAACTTGGAAGATTCCATCCGCAACCTGGAATGGAAATTTTCCAATGGTCTAAGACACTCGAAGAAGTTTCTGAGGGCTTATGATGAAGAAAAATCACAGATCTTCCTGGGTCTGAGTAAGAACAATCTTCGGATTGTCACGGGGTTTTTAACAGGACACTGTCTCCTCAACGAACACCTCAGTAGATTGAAACTAAGAAGAAACGGCGAATGCAGATTCTGTGGGGAAGATGGGGAAACACCAGTACACCTCATCACTGAGTGCGCCGAGAAGACAACCATTCGTGCCATGAATTTTGGTACGACTGATATTGGAGATGGAGAACTACCCTCTATAAAACCGTCCCAGATACTGGCTTTTGTCAAAGCCCTCGGACTGTATGATGAGTTATGATTCAAGAAAGGGTGACACAATGGATCTGTAAGGTCGAAGTGATTAACCCCCCTCCCACTCATTCTAAATTCTAAAAAAAAAAAATCTACTATCGAGGAAAATAATATCACTTTACTTACTACAAACTAGGAAAACTTAAATTTATCAGAAAATAACATATACGTAATATGCCTGTATATGATGTATTGACTTCTCTTAGATCAAAATAAATTTTAGTTGAGTCAATGGTATTCGCTATTGGTTTAAGAAAAGTGTCTTTTTAATCAAGAAATGTCCCTTTTCAATCAAGAATTTTTGCATGAATCAAAGAGACTATTGTTCTTGTAGCAAGAACTTCTTTGCATATTAATTTTGGGTCAAGAGTGAAATACTTATTTGGACAGATAGATTCTTCAATTCTCTAAAGTAATTTTTTAAAGCTTATGAAAAGATAGTTAATGCTTTGGGCAAAGAAACGTCGTTCTTGGCCCTATTGAAAAGTGCCAATCTTTTGGGTCAAAGTCATATTTATTTCGACTGAGAGATCCTTTTTTTCAGTGCGGGACAGATTTCCCATACTAACCCGGCTATACCCTTTAGAAACATTTAAATAAGAGATAATATTCAAAATTATAAATTCAAGAATAATATTCTTACTTTAAATCCATAAGTATTATTTATCCAATGAACTTCAAATAATGCGTAAGATCCATAGGTTGGTATGTGCGGGTACTCAAATAGGTTTAAAGCTTGGAAAAGTTGTCCCAAGTTGTTTTCGTGTGCAGAATATAGATAAATCTTCGTTTCAGTGCTGTTTTCAATTTTCTTTTGTGTATCTTTTAAGATTTTCTCAATGAAATAACCTGAAAATTTGAAATTAATTGTTAGAAGTTCTAAATATATTAATAATGAAGAAGAAATTAAAAAAATGCAAAACTGATAAAACAACTACAACTACAAAAATATGTTTTTTTTAAATTTAACCGATTTTTTAATAAGTAAGTAATAATTTTTTAGAAGTGGACTGGGAACCAGAGATGCTTTGTTCTCGATACAGGTTTTAGTCCAAAAATGCCTCGATCAGCAGACAAGTGCCTTCACATGTTTCATAGATTATGAGAAGGCATTTGATAACGTGAAACACGATAAGCTGATACATTTACTAAAGCGGATTGGGTTAAATGGCAAAGACATCAGAATCATTAGAAACTTATATTGGAATCAGTCAGCTTGTCAGCTTATATAAAAATCGGAAATATGTCAACAACCGATATAGAAATTCTTAAAGGCGTCAGACAAGGATGTATATTATCGCCACTTCTGTTTAATTTATACTCTGAATCGATATTCCAGGAGGCGTTGGAAGATTTAGAAGTGGGAATAAAGGTGAATGGTAAACCTATTAATAACATCCGATATGCTGACGATAAGGTGCTCCTAGCTAGCAATGAGAAAAATTTGCAGTGCCTGGTCGACAGAGTTAGCAATATTAGTCAGAGTCATGGTCTTAAATAAACATAAACAAAACAAAAGTTATGATTATCAGCAAACTAAATATTGAAAATATCAGGATACAAGTAGAAGATCAAACTATAAAAAGAGTAAGAAGATGTAAGTACTTGGGTTGCGGAGAAGGAGAAGGTTGAAGGAGAAGGAGAAGGAGAAGGAGAAGGAGAAGGAGAAGGAGAAGGAGAAGGAGAAGGAGAAGGAGAAGGAGAAGGAGAAGGAGAAGGAGAAGGAGAAGGAGAAGGAGAAGGAGAAGGAGAAGGAGAAGGAGAAGGAGAAGGAGAAGGAGAAGGAGAAGGAGAAGGAGAAGGAGAAGGAGAAGGAGAAGGAGAAGGAGAAGGAGAAGGAGAAGGAGAAGGAGAAGGAGAGAAGGAGAAGGAGAAGGAGAAGGAGAAGGAGAAGGAGAAGGAGAAGGAGAAGGAGAAGGAGAAAGGAGAAGGAGAAGGAGAAGGAGAAGGAGAAGGAGAAGGAAGGGAGAAGGAGAAGGAGAAGGAGAAGGAGAAGGAGAAGGAGAAGGAGAAGGAGAAGGAGAAGGAGAAGGAGAAGGAGAAGGAGAAGGAGAAGGAGAAGGAGAAGGAGAAGGAGAAGGAGAAGGAGAAGGAGAAGGAGAAGGAGAAGGAGAAGGAGAAGGAGAAGGAGAAGGAGAAGGAGAAGGAGAAGGAGAAGGAGAAGGAGAAGGAGAAGGAGAAGGAGAAGGAGAAGGAGAAGGAGAAGGAGAAGGAGAAGGAGAAGGAGAAGGAGAAGGAGAAGGAGAAGGAGAAGGAGAAGGAGAAGGAGAAGGAGAAGGAGAAGGAGAAGGAGAAGGAGAAGGAGAAGGAGAAGGAGAAGGAGAAGGAGAAGGAGAAGGAGAAGGAGAAGGAGAAGGAGAAGGAGAAGAAGAAGAAGAAGAAGAAGAAGAAGAAGAAGAAGAAGAAGAAGAAGAAGAAGAAGACTTAAGTCAGCTTTCGAAAAAAGACTTCAGTTTTCTGTGAACTTGCAGCCCTGGTTGGTGGTCAGTAAAAAAATCATAAAAATATATTCAGCGGATTAAAAGATGTCACAAAAACGGCACAAATTATAATTTATAATGACCCATTTCGAATATCTGTGAGGGTATTAAGCAAGAAAAAAAAAATAGTTATATACCTGCTGCCATTTTTGTCAAGTTGGTAGTCTTGGTGTATATTTCATACTGCTTAAAAGAAACCTCGTTGATTAAATCCGGCCATACCCTCGCTGTCCAGTTGGGCAGTGTCAGTCCATATTCTTCTTCAGTCGACAGGCCAAAATAAACGTTGTAAACGTCTTCGAAGGATGTTATGTTTAAACCGGAATTTTCTGCTATGTAATTGAACTCAGTGGCGTACTGACTTAAATCCGCTTGTACTTCGGGGCTTTGCAGTACTTCGGCGTATTGCTCGACGTAGGTAGGACAAGAGATGCCGTAAAGAACTGCGTCATCTTTTTCTGTAAAGTATAGAAAATACGATTATTATAGTTTTAGTATTTGTCAATGTACAAAAAAGTAACTTTATTTTGAACATCCAGTAAGATTTAACTGAAACATTTTTTTATTTATGCTTTTTAGGCAATAAAATTTGTGTATTAATGATATGTATTTAAATTCTATATTAAAATTTGCGGCCGAGGCGTAGCCGAGACCCAGAAAGATCAACTTTACGGCCTTGGTACACAAATAACTATTTCCAAAGTCCCCATCTGTCAATTATACTGAGTATTTTTTTACTTAAAGAAGAGAGTCCTTCAGTTTAGAGAGAGGACTTATTATTATTTACTTATTCTGTTAATTTTATTCCCCTTAAAAATATTTTCAGTAGCAACAAATTATCACCTTAAAAATATTATCAGTTAGCAACAAATATTCTTGTTATTAATTATAAAATTATTATAGCATACGTAGATTAGTAATTAGTAAATAATTATATATATTTTCTTAGTGTCCAATAAACATTATATCAAAAATAAGAAAAATAATGTTTAATTTATAATATGTGTTTATGGAAAAATTTTCACGAAAATTTTTGCTTGTAATAATATATAACGAAAAACAAAATTATCGCATTATAATTAAGGAAAATGCAACTAAAAAATACATTTTCTGATAAAACTGGTTAAAAACTATAATTATTATAGAGTTAAGTATCTAGATATATCTAGTTCTAATCATATATTACCTACAATATTAAAGTTAAATGCATTAAAAACCACTAAATATTGAATATGTGGTGGTTAGTGGTTCTTATATTTATGAGTAAGTATTAAACTGTATTTCTATTATTAGAATTGGGTAAAATACAGTATACAGGATGTATTCAACAGAGCTGCATGTTCATAGAAACTTAAGTCTTTTTTTGATTTAAATCATTAAGTCATTTGATTTTAAGTCATTTTTCGAAACCTGACTTAAGACTTAAAATTTAAATCTTTTTCAAAATGACTTGAAATAGAAAACGATTAAAGTCTTTTCTAGGTCGGATTTTTATATAAATATAAATTCTTAAGAGCAGTAATCCTTTTTAAACTGTTAGGCGGTAGCTACAAAATAAGCAGCAGTTTCAAATACAGGGTGTCTCAGAAATAAGTCCAAATATTTTAACTGGTAGTATAGTTCACCCCCAGAAACACGTCTATGAGGTCTTTTTCGCGAAAAAAATTTTTTTGGAAATTTGTTTAGTTTTTAGGTAAAAAACATAATTTCTTGATAATATGAAAACATAGGTATTAGATTAAATTTTCATAAAAAAACAAAATTTTCCATAGCAAAAAAGTTAGAGCGATTTGTTAAAAATGCATATTTTTGAAAAACACCCCGTAACTCGGAAACGGTAACAGATATCGATATGCGGTTTTCACCATCATGTTTTTGACAAAAATTAAGCTCCAGACACCGATATTAGTTTTTGTCTATCTCATATAGAAAAGGGTGTTTCCATTTAAAAGCGTCGAATTTGACCCACCCCAATACCTGAGATAAAATTATAAATAATAATTCTGTTTATCACATTAACATTTCTGTATATTTTTTTCTAGTTAAAAATGTCTAGCAAATGAAAAAAATCTTGTTAAACCTGAGACAATGTATATAGTTTCTGTATTTTCCTTTTATAATTGACTTGAGCAAATAAAAATTACGATTTTCTGCTACTGTCACAATGCAATTCTTAAATTATTGGTAATTAAGTAAATAATCAAAGCTCGTACCTGCGTGTCCATAATTCACGTGATTATGGTTTTGAATTTACAGTGTTATTTTTAATTAAGTTCAATGATTAGGTAGATTGACATGTTTATCCTAGAAGATGAATGAATATTGGCCAATAATTATAGATGTTTTAAAAAACGATATAAAGTAACCTTATGAGCTTTTTTGCTATACAGAGTGGTTCGGTGATGCATAGAAGAAGATTATAGAGAAAATGAGGAATAAGAACAGAATGGTTTTAGAGCAGGAAGGTCGTGTACAGATAACGCGCTTTGTTTAAAACAAGTTATAGACAAAAGATCGTCAAGAAACTTGGACACACATATAACATTTGTTGACTTATCGACAGCATACGACACTGTCCCAATATCCAGACTATGGAGAGTACTGGAATAATCTACCATTAACCATACATATATAACAGCTCTTAAGGAACTATATAACGATGCAAAATCAAAAATAAATTTAGGAAAAGAGTTTAAAGAAATGTTTATAACCAATAAAGGCCTACGTCAAAGTTGTGTTGCATCTCCCCTACTCTCTTTAAAATATACGTTGCAGTCGCTTTAAAAAATTGGAAAAGAAAGATCCGTAATCTGGGCATAGAGATTGACAATGCATGTTTGTTCAGACTTCAATTCGCAGACGATCAAAAAATAATAGTCGCCAATGACAAAGGTGATATGCAATATAAGAAAACTTATTGAACAATACGGAGAATAGGGCTTCACAGTGTTAACATAGACAAAACAAAATATCTATGTATAGGCGTACTAGAAGGATATTTGAACTTGGACAACGGTCAAGAAATTATTCAATGTCCAAATATGGAGCAAATCAATAACAAAGCGAAGAAAATTTAATATATATGAGACCACGATAAAGAGCAGCCTCCTATATGGAGCCGAAACATGGAGAATAACTGAGAAATACAAGAAGAGGACAGAGGCCGTAGAAACGGATGCCATTCGAAGATCAATGGGAATTTCCAGACAACAACGAATAAGAAATAATACCATAAAACAACAAATGGGTATAGATGGCACAGTAACACAGGGGATATAGAGAGAAAGCAGCTGATCTGGTATGGACAGGTAGAGCGAATGAAGAATACAAAATGGCCTAAGAAAATAATCAATTGGCAACCAAAGGGCAGAAAAAAAACAAGGAAGACCGAAACTGGAATGACAAAAAATCGTACACAAAGCGATGAGTGAAAGAAACCTGTCAACAGAGGATTGTACCAATAGAACAGGCTGGAACTTGGGTATCGGACAACGTAGAAAAACGTTTGAAACCTAATAATATATATATGGAAATATAAAACCCGGTATGTGTGTGTGGGGAGGGGGGATGGAAACTACTTTAATTTCTTTATTTCTTTCTGAATTAACATAAGCTTATATCGTCTTGATTATGCTAACTCTAAGTAGACTGATAACACTCTTGGAACATTATAAACGGGAATTAAGATGCCATAATTCCCTCTGCCTTTTGATCACCATGAAATACAATAGAGAGTTTGAGTAATAATATAAAATGAAAATGGATACTCATTTAAATACTCTAATCATTAATGTAAACTCTCTATATCATTAATGTCACGTATAATAAATTTACAAAAGAATAATAATTTTAACATACAATATTTTTCTGTCCCAGTCAATGAAGGAAATTTTTATATTCCTTTTTGATAAATTGATTCATTTTTAGATGGAAGTAACGCTTTTCGTGCTTCTTCAGTTTTTTTTTAATATTAACTCCATTTTAATGGAAAGTTACTGGAATGCGTGCCGAATTCATACAAAAGGCGTATTTTTTTGACAGAAAACAGAACTCGATTGATAACAACCGTCAATATAGAATAGTAACTTGGCAAAAAATAAAGTTCCTACCAGCAGCGTTAATACAAATACCTGAAGATTAATAAATGCAACATTTGTGTCGTTTTAAAATGCTAAAAAATATACTAAATTCAGTAAGAAATAAAATTATCTATCTACTACGGGAATTAAAAAGTGTAACCTCGAGCAATTAGGCCCTCGGGACAGAAAATTTGCCCTCGGTATTTAACAGCCTTATAATTCCCTTGATACATTAATAACTTTTTTGTTTACCTGGTATATAATTATAGGGAATAGGTTGCCAGTTTAACTCTCCATCCCATACCATCCTGCATTTGGGTGGGAACAGACTAGCCAGTACCAACAACAAAGACATTTTGGTCCTATTCCTGTCCGTACTTCTCGATTCTATGATATCGGGTTGGTAATATTGCCCTAAGAAATTATCATATCGTTCCCTTAGGGCTGATCCAATCGAATACTCTCTTCGCTTTCCAGACTGCAATAAATTTTAGACTATTAACAAATTACATATTTTTAGTTTAATAACAAATTATACCGGGTGTTTCAAAACCATGTGCCATCTCTCGTGGGGAGATTCCTCACGTAAAAACAAGATTTATTTTTCATATCAACATAGGTCCGATTCTGCTTTGTTTCGTAGCTACAGGGTGTTAAAGTGTTAATAATTTTTAGATTTATTATAATTTTCATCCAAGTACTTCTAGTGATTCAAGTGAAATTTTGAGGGTAAAAGTTACTATAAGTGCTACATATTTTAATGCTAAAAAAGTGTCGATAAACTCAGGGACGTGCATATGGGTTATCATTGGAATATTTTTCAAATAAAAACTTGTGCGCCACTGACTTTTTTTCTTTTGATATTAGAACTGTGTAGGCCGTGAAATGCCAAATAAAAGTTACCTCTTGATATTTTGTCAAATTCGGCCGCCTTGATGAGATAAACGCAATTAAATTAATCACAATTAATAAAATTAAAATTAAAATAAAATTAATAAATTATATATTTTACGTTTTAAATTTATTATTCAATATTATTACTATCAGTTCAATTTACAGCAATTTCAAATTAAAAAAAATAATGGTATTTAAGATAATTAGAAAAAACCTAATTTCAAAAACTTTTAACATCCTGTAACTCTAAAACCATACATTTCCATACCCACGTTTATAGGAACTTTTTTTCATATGTTTGGATCAATGCAAATTAATAAAATTGCGTTTATCTCATCAAGGAGGCCGAAATCGACAAAATATCAAGAGACAACTTTTAATCGGCGGTTTTAAACTGTTTACACTCTTTCGCTGAAGTCAAAAAAGTGAAAAAAGTCAGTGGCGTACATGCTTTTTTTTAAATATTCCAGTGATAACCCATATACACGTCACTGGTGAATATGTCGACCCATTTTTAGCATTAAAATATGTCACATTTATAGTAACTTTTACCTTCAAAAT
Source organism: Sitophilus oryzae (assembly GCF_002938485.1). Taxonomy (NCBI): domain Eukaryota; kingdom Metazoa; phylum Arthropoda; class Insecta; order Coleoptera; family Curculionidae; genus Sitophilus; species Sitophilus oryzae. Next base: position 2,875,712 of record NW_022147289.1, read on the forward strand.
TTCATTCGAAACGCTAAAAGTACTTGTAAGAAAATTACAATAAATCGAAAAAATATTAAGATTTTAACACCCTGTAGCTACGAAAGAAAGCAGAATCGGACCTATGTTGATATGAGAAATAAATCTTATTTTTACCTGAGGAATCTCCCTACGAGAGATGGCACATGTTTTTTGACACACCCTGTATAATTTTTCTTTGACAGGCAATTTTTAGTTTTACGAAATTTAAATAATTTTTAGAATATAGGGTGTTGAATCTAAAGTCGTATTGCAAATAGCTTTAATCGAGAGACCTGATTGTGAAACATCCCAAGTAGCAAATTTTATTTTATAAAGGTTGTATAAACAGCTATGTGATAATTTTTATAGGATACCTCAATTCACATAACGTGCTATATGACAGTAATATGATGAGCTTTACAACCAAAAAAGGCCCATTTTTATACAACCGTTTAGTAGTATAGAAGTTCTATAAAAAGGGTATACAACTCTTATGCAACTATTTTACACAGCATTATATGACTATTATAAAACTAGTTTTATTGTGTATTACGTGGTCACATCTAAGAAACAGAACAATAAAAACACATGATCATTTAGCGAGGTACAAGAGTATTTTATTTTTTACCGAAGAATATTAGGAGCAAATTATATTTTAAGCGTGTCGTAAAATGAATCTAGAGGATGTGGATTGTTAAAAAGGAGACTTTACTCGACAATGAAAATGGCGGGTAGAGCCAGAAGGTACAACAAATATGTAATATAAAAAATCATTAATAGGGTTTGAAAAGTAGGGACAATTTTTGTTGCGCCGAAAATTTTACTGCTAGATTATAGGTATGTATTTGGCAAAAAATTAAAGCGCTTTAATTTCGATTAAGATTTACATATAAATTTAAACAATAAAATAATATAACATTTTCAAAAATTCTTGTTTTTAATTTAATTAAACACTTTATTACTGTTATGTGGGAATCTTATCACAAAATAGTTCTCAAAAATAACATTTTCCAATGTATTTTGATGTTTTTAATTTTGCTTCATATAATGGCGGCCATAGGACATACAAAAGTTCTGCCTTAAGCATGGCGAATTATAATGCAACCATTTTATTATAAATGAATCCCTTAAATAAGTCTTTGTTGTAAAATAAAACGGTATAGAATAAATATTTATCATTACGCAGAATTTCCAGGCACTATAGAACTATTTTGGACATATTGAGATTTGTGACAAATAGATGTTGCCAAATCTCATTTGATTAGTATGTAAACTAACAAACATGATCAGATTTTCATGGATTCATGCACGCAACGCATTTCATGCGTGCCCGACGAGTGAGCGGCAACCTAAGGACTTGGAAAAACAACAATAAAACAATACAAACATTACTATAGTAAAACTTTTACACCAACGTGGCAACAATGCTTTTAAGAAGCTAGATAACCCGAGAGATTTTGGCTTTTGAGAACCCAGGGAATTCTGGGGATTATTTGCCGTAATTTCGAGGAGTTTTTTCTTACATGCTCTTTATAACTACCACTGCGTTTATTAACTTTTTTCCAACTTTGTCCCGAATTCATAATAGCTGTGATTGATTATACTCGTACGTAGATATTACTTTTGCAACAACAACAATAACAAAATAAATAACTAGGTATACCATTTAATTTAAAATGAGGTTATATTGTACATTACCAGTTTTATAATGCAGATATTACAGCGAATTTATTTTGTTGATCACAATTTTATCATATAAGGCTATATAACTGTGTTGTATACAGCACCGTAGTTTAACGCAATAAAACGTTCTATCATACAACGTAATACAACTTTAATAAGACAAGTTTAAGTAACTATTATATGATCTTGTGACTACTAGTTATATGAATATTATAGAACTCTTACATGGTGGGTATAAGGGTCTAATAAAATAATATGTTTGTTATCATATAGCATTGTCTTATTAACTGTTATATAATAAGTACTAAAAGAAATTATCGTTTAATGCGTTATAGGATACGTTGTAAAAACTACTAGAAAATAGTTTAATAAGACAACTTTTATTAAAAACAGAATGGTCGAAACCAAACGCTTAATAAAATCAAGCAGTCCTTAAGACAACGCTATTCGACTGTTATAAAATAATTCAATCCTTTTAGAATTTCTTTTTGCTACTTTGGATGGATGTGTAAAAAAAGCTCTGGAAAAATTTTAGCTCTCTACAACCTCCTAATGACTCTCAGCTAGGGACACCCTGTATATTTATGTACTTACATTAGTGAGTTGACCAATTCCATAAGGATAGTAGGTGTAATTTAAGTATGGATCGGTGGGATAACGTTCTGACATTTCTGGAGTCCGATTGCCATGTCTAAAAATCTAAAAAAAATCTTTAATTGCAAATAAATTCTTAATTTTAAATTTTTATTATAGATTTTTAACAATAAGTTAAATTTGTATCATGTAAGTTGCGTCTCAAAAGTGGCTCACCTCTATAACTTTTTTATTTTGTCAGATTAAAAAACGAGATTTGGTATGTTAGTATATGACATAAATTAAGATTGATTAAAGTATACAATTGTTTTTGGTGACTTCCTGTTTCACCGGAAATGACTACGACTTTTGATTTTTAAATGGCACCCTCGGTATTTTTTTACTGTATTCGATAGAAAATGTCGCTCTGAATAGAATGACATATCACATGTCAACTTTTGGCATTTTTGCTTTAAAAAAGATCGTATTTTAAATTTCATTCTAGAGTGCCATGGCTGTGTAAAAAACACTAATCTTTAGTCAAGGAGCCTTGGAAAAATGGATTTGTTCGTCTAGTGTTATTTGTGTCTTATCCTGGCCAGTTAAAAGATGCCCAAATCGTATTTTTAATCATATCTCAATGTTTTCAAATGGAACGAGGGTGGCTCATTAGCATATTTGGAAAAAGCATTTTTTACGAATAATTTGGTACTACACACTTGGTATTTCGCGTCAAATTTTCGTTACGATCCGCATGTTACAACTTCAAATAAACCATATGAGAAAATGTCAAAAGTTGACGTATGATATGTCACTCTATTCAGAGTGACATTTTCTATCTTATTAAGTAAAAAAATATCGAGGGTGCTATTTAAAAATCAAAATTTGTTGTCATTTTTGGTAAAACAGGAAGTGACCAAAAACAATTGAATACCTCAATCAATTCTACAGTTTGACAAATATAGGAAGAGACTTGGGGATAGCACCGGTCGTGCACACGAGAGAGAACGCATTCGGCGGAAGAGAGATGCAGTTACGCTAAGCAAATTTGCGGGCTGTCCACATATACGTATTACTTTTTACAAATATACTCAGGGTTCCCTATTTAACCCCTTGTGCAATTTCTGTGCCGTAAGAAAAAGACAACATAACCCAGCTCCATATTAAAACTGCATAAGTCTATTTCACCCGGATATGGATTGAACTGCGATTGCGCCAAACTCCGATTGATTGTTGTTTTAGTTCTGTTTGGATTACTTTTTATTTGTGCGCGTAAAAGTGTGATTTTGTTTAGTTTATTGTTTCCAACTATTTTTTGATATTTTTCCAACTCCATGATAATGTGTTATAAATAATAAAAATATAAATAAAATTGAAGGTTAGGGGAAATGTCAGTCAACCACTTCCCTTTAAAAACATCGACCAATGGAAACTTCTTCAGGTGAGGCATGCTCAGTTTAATGAATATCCGGGTGAAATAGACTTATGCAGAATTCCATATTGTTCTTTCACTGTTTGGGCTTCACTTTTTGGAGATTAGGCTGAGTATATTTGTAAAAAGTAATACGTATATGGCTGTCCACTGCACATCGAGGGGCGTCTCTTATTTTATATTTCTCACGTCTCTAGCTATGCTTGTTAAGTTGTAATTTATGTCATATACTAACATACCAAATCCCGTTTTTTTATCTGGAAAAATAAAAAAGTTAAAGGGGTGAGCCACTCATGAGATGCGCCCGGTATAATTTACTCAGGAGACCGAGTTCTTTCAAAACCTGAAATAAAAAATGCAGGTCAGTATTTAAAAAAATTAAGTTGGCCTCTGTATTTCACAAATTATCAGCTAATTTGAAAATATAAAAATACTATCAGATAGCCCTAATAAAGTGGCTATGAGAATGTGCAATTAGTTTTTTTTTGATTTTCTAAAAAGTAACGACAGGAAAAAATAAAATTGCTTTTTAAAAAAATCCGTTTTTTTTTTCAAAAAACTCAGCAATCCTTGAAGTTTTTAAAACTTTTTTGATTGCATCTTGGTGAACACCCTAAACGCAACTTTGCCCCAATTTCTATTACGGTTACCGAGATACCAATGCTCGTACCTCGAATTTGTAGCACCTTGTATATTGATATTATTTTCAAAGATAATATTACCAGTGAAAAAAGAAGAATGACCTACAATATGAAATAAAGATCGCATTAAAAACATAAAATGCGAAATGAATTATAGACTTCCATAGACACTAAATGAAATAACTGATTTGGTTTTATATATGTAATCTCATGAGATCCCAATTTTTTTTGTAGTGGAAGAACTGACTTGTGAGAGTTGGCGGTTTTTACATTTTCTGTTTTTAATGCGAAATAATTGAATGCAAGAGAGAAAATACAGCATGAAAAATTAAACAAAATCAAGTTTTGTTCTCGTTTAGTTTTAAGGTTCCTCCACACAGTCTCAGTTAAGATAAAATAGTTTATTCCTTTTTAAGTATAGAATTAAAAAAAATAGCTAATAAGTACTTACGACGTGTGATAAAATTATAGAAGACTCTGCCGTCACATTCCTATTCGACACCTTAGCATTATGCGGTCTTCCTATCTTCGGATTGATAATGTACCCATCACCGAAAACCAAAAGGATAGACAGAGCCGCCAGACCCCAGAACCGCAACATTTTCCCGTCGATCTAAAACTGAAAACCGATTGCGAAAACTTATCTATTTCATTTCGGAGCGCCAAACGCCGCCTGTGTAATTATTTCAATTTTCCCGCAAAAAAATAATATAACTAATTAGTCCGGAGCTTTTATCTTACCTAGAAATGGAACGTATATATGTGTTTTATAACCGGCTGTATATAATAATGATACGATAAAAGGAAATCTCGACGTGAAAATTATTAGCAACAATTCAGCAATAAAAACTAATTCAATTTATTTATTGATGCTGCTGTAAAATCGGATAGAGATGATACGGAAGGTGGAAATCTAACGGAACGTTAAATAATCCTACAAAAAAATTGTGAGTGCACTATTTGCGCATATTTGAAGTGAAACTTCTTCTTACTTCCATCTGTCTGTCTGAGGAATCCATTCGGGTACCTCTATCCACGTGCCGAGTTTGGTTCCAATCGACCCATAAAGGTGCGTCCACATTGCTCGTGATCCTGCTCGCGCTCTTGCTTCTGATAGTGCTTGCTTTGCTTGCGCTTCCTGTTTGTCGTGTTTCTCAAGATATTTCGGCTCGCAAGCGACGGTGTCCACATTGTAATGTAGTGCTTGCGTTCGTGCTGTTCGGACATGGAAGATACCGAAGTATTTTTAATAGCGGCTGCTAGTGCGATCATTATTGCAAAACGAAGAAGAAAAAAAGGAAAAAGGCGGTGTTGGATGTCTAATAATTTCAAAAGTAGATCCCAGCACAGTGAAAGTAAACATCTACTCGATTTACAAACAGACAGAATGTTTTTTTTTTATATTTTTTATCGCATATCCGCTACTGATTTTGAAAGACTTATTAACTTAATTGGCCCCCGTATAGAAAGGAAAAATAGAACTTTTAGGAAGTGTATTTCGGTTAAAGAAAGAGTTAAATAAAGATTGGCCATAACAATAAGATTCTTTGCAACTAGAGACTCACATACTAGTTTGGGTTATTTATTCAACGTTTCAAAAAAAGCATTTCAGAAATAATACCAGGCGTATGCCAAAATGTAAATAAAGTTCTCAAAGATCAGATTAAGATAAGTACGCAATATAAATATAGAGTTATATTTTATTAAAGGTATATTTAATATTATTAATCCAAGACCAAACACAAATATTTGTAATTCTGAACAAAATAAAATAAGAAAAATCATGGTAGTATTATCGTATTGCAGTAAATACCGAATCTTATGAATGAAACCAAATTAAAATTTTAACAACGATGTACTTAAACAGCCGTTAAACGGTAGCCTACTAAAATGCCATTAATAGATATTGTGACGTCGTTCATGTCGGCGGAAAGTAATGCCTAGCCTTAAGCTTTCTGCAAGAGCACCTGTGGGTCAGTGGCTGAGGCTATCGCTTCGTAAGCGAATGGTCCGTGGTTCAAATCTCACGCCGACCAAGACTTTTTTATGTTTTTTTTTGCTTATAGCGTGATCTTATTGCATTGGTTTCACTCTTTTTAGTTGGATTGGTTTAGTTATTTGGCGGGTTGGTTAGCGTGGTTATTTGGAGGGTGTTAATTCATTGGTTAGTTGGTTATTTGGTGGGGTTGGTTGATTTTTACTAATTTATATTTGTTTTTTATATTTTTTATCAGTGTCGAGGTTAGTTGCGTTGGTTATTTTGTGGAGAGGATAGCGTTGGTTAGTCCTAATAAAATTTCTATATTTCATAAAGCCGTCAAGTGCGTCACATCAACGACGTCATACGTATTAACGGCATTTTAGTAAGCTACCGTTTAACGGCAGTTTAAGTACAGCCTTTTAACAAACAACGCAAACCGCTCGAGCGCTTCAAACCGCGCCATAAAGTATACTTGCATGGCTCCGAAGCGTCTCTTTGATGTACCGCGACAGAGCCGAACACTCCGAACAGTCGAAACAGGCATTTTATGAGATCGCAAGCACGAGAAGCACCGCGGGCGCCGACTGTCATATTTTTCGTGTTTCAAGTGTTCGTTCGGCCTGCTCGCGAGCGATGTGGACGCAGCTTAATAATTAAAAAAAAGTCCTGATAATTTCGTCCATTTAGAGGTATCGCCATCGGTTCGAAACGTCGAGGACCTCATTCTATAGCCCGTCCCCAATTATGCCGAAATCGACCCACATTTTTCTTCAATATCAAACCCTTAGTTGATGAAGATGTAAACGAAACGTCGCATCCAACTTTACAGGATGGGACTGATGTGTGCACCGTCGTCGCTCACATAGCCTAACCACCAAATTTGGTCGTTATCGGACGACATCAACTTTTGACGTTTCTTATGTCAAATCTAACTGTCACACTGTAACGTGTAGTACACGGTCAAGTTGGCCTTGGTCTAATTCTACTCTATGGACATTTGATTCATTGATGATGGGGTTTCGTAGTGCACGAAACGTTGTCAAAATCTCATAAAAAGATGGGGTTGTTCGAGTCTGTCAAGGCCATGCCGTGTCAAGGCCTTGAATTTTTAGTCCCATCGCGCATAAAGAAGTATCTCTTCAAAAAGCATCATTTTTGTTAAAATTGTTTAAAGTATTGTTGTTGCTTGTATTAGGTATAAAAATAATTCTGAATTTTTTAATAGTGTTTGTAAATCAGATTATTACCTCCTTTTCCTGTTCTTATAAGTTTATATTTGAGCACATCCACTTAAAACAATAAATTAAACCTTCTAAACACTGCATATGTACATCATCGTGTTGTCACATAAATAAGAACATTTTTTTGGTTTTAAGTTTTAGTTTTTTTAACAATCAAAAATCGTGAGTTAAATAATAATATTGAAATAAGCACGCAGCCCGTTCAAACACATTTTCGAATATTTGATTCTGTTAAATTTCAATCATTTTTTTAATGTAAAAAATATCGATTGGATCAGGCTCATTTAAAAAGCTGGTTTACGTGTGAGCAAAACAGCTTTCTTATTATAGTAATTTGTTGTATTGTGTGTGGCCGAAGGAAATAATATACCGTATGATCGAATAAAAACGGCGTCAGCGATGGCTATGAAATGAAGATCACTGTCGTTTTATATGTAAAATTATATTGGAAATGTCATCGATCGTCATTTCCAAGCCAACTGGACGCCATTTTTTTTTATCATACGGTATATGATATTTTAGAAATCTACTTAAAAAAAGAAAGAGGCTTAGCCCGATCCTGTCGTGTTAAGTCACACAAACACACGTGCTTTGATTAAGGCTTGATTAAGTTTTGCAGATCTTCAGCATTTGCAATAAAATAGCGAGCAATTTGTAACAAAATTATATAAATTATATATCACTGTAATCAAATAACTTCAATCTATTTCGGTATTGTAAATAAGTTTAAATTATGTCTATATTTTCTAGAAAATTTAGTCCAAACATAAGGAATATTTTGTTGATGATTGACCATCAAAATCTTAAAAACAAAGAAGTTGTCTAAAAATGTGCTACAATACGGATATAGTATAATCCTTTATTTTTAATTTACTTCTTCATTTGTGTAAAAATACCTAGCCAGAATTACATAAAACGTTAAATGCCGAACGCTTATTTTGCTACTTTTTCGGACTAGTGACTTAAAAGCGCTTATAAATCTGCGGAGTTAAGAGTCCACGGCAGATGCACCATCCGGTATATGTATACAATGTTAACGGCTATTATTAGATTAGATTAGATTCTTAGAGGTGGCTTTCGGTCTGATCCACTGCGACCTTCTCAGATCTGTTGTGGTCCTCTTCTGATCCTTAGATTACATTCTCCAGTCCTATCCTTTTCACAAAGTTTAGCAACTTGGAGACTGAACCCTCCATGTAGCTCCTTGGCAATGGCCTATCATTGCCTATTACCGGGAACCGCACATTTGCTAGGCTGTCACACCGACATAAAATGTGTTCTGAGGTTTCTTCTTCAGATTGGCAGAACCTACACATAGCTTCGTCTGTCAATCCCATCAGCTTTAGATGCCTATTTAGCTTACAGTGCCCTGTTAGTAGACCTACTACAGCTTTGACTGTCTTTCTGTCCTTGCTTATCAAGTCTACCGTGAATTTTGCTGAATGTTCTACAATGAACCTTTTCGCCTGTCTCTGCCCTGGTGCGTTTCTCCACCATTCTAGAGATTTGTTGGCCACCCATTGTTCCGTGGCCATTCTCGTGACCGCCTTTGTAACGCCGCAGAAGGGTTCTGGGCCTATGAATGGCATTGATGAGCCTTGCTTGGCCCTTTCATCTGCCTTTTCGTTACCCTTGTGACCCTCGTGCCCTGACACCCAGGCCAACGTAACAGTGCTACGTCCGCCCAAAGTATTCAGAGCACGCATACAGTCCAACACCAGTCTAGAATTGACCTCCGCGGAGCCGAGTGCCTTTAGTAGTGCTGTACATCAGATCCGGATCCTTTTTCAATCCGGATCAGATCCGGATCTGATCCGGATTTTTTAAAGTGTACAATCCGGAACCGGATCGATCCGGGTATAAATATTCGGATTTAAGATCCGGATTTAAGACCCCGATTTAAGATCCGGGTTTAAGTCCGGATTTAGGATCTGGATCCAAGATCGTCGTATTCGTATTCACTGTTGCCACTGTTGCCAGTCGTCGTTCCATGCATAACATGCGCATGCCGCATCCGCATACTTGGTTGTATTTTTTTGTTTTGTTTGAAAATTAAATATCTTGTGCTGCGAATTAAACTACTTTTGTATGCCCACACTGATAAAAAAGATAGACAGGTCAAAGTCATATTCATTTCGACTGAGAGATCCTTTTTTTTCAGTGCATAATTTATAAATTACCCTCGAAATTACCATAACTGGGGTATGGGATCCGAATTTGAGATTCGGATTTTAGATGCGATTTTAAGATCCGAATCTCAGATCCGAATCTTAGATCCGAATCTCAGATCCGAATCGCATATTCAAATCCGGATACGGATAAATCCGGATCCGGATTTTTTTAAAGGATCCCCGATCCGTTTAAAAACTCGGATCCGTACAGCACTAGCCTTTAGCGCCGCTTGGCTGTCTGTGAAAATGGCCACAGAACGATTTGTTCTTTGTTGCCTTATTATTTCTTCTACACAATAGTGGATTGCCGTTATTTCTGCCTGGAGAATTGTGACATCCTTAGATAGGCTTACGTGGAAGGATCTCCCTTGTTTCGGCTCTACTATCCCAGCTCCTACGCCTTCTGATGTTTTTGAGCCGTCTGTATGCCAGGTTGCCTCAGCTTGAATGGGTACACCTTTAATCCAGTCTTCCCTTCCTGGTATGGTTATATTAAATTTGTTGTTGAATTTGTTGTCCCAATACTTTATCTACTTTTAGCTCTTCGATTAGCTTCTGGTTAGCAGCACTGTGCTATGTGCTGCTGACCGTGAATTAACCTGTGCATGACAGATCTGGCTTCGCCTTGTATGAAAATATGTAGTGGTGGTAAGTTCAACAAGACATCCATCGCATTTGTAGGAGTGGTTTTTATGGCCCCAGTTACACACAGGCACGCAAGCCTTTGTGTGGAACTTAACAGCCTTACCGCACCCACTTGCGATGTCTTTTTCCACCACGCCACCGACCCGTAGGTTATCACGGCTATTACTAAGTCTCTAATAATATTTGAAAACAAAATTATACATTTGCTATTTTTATATAACAAATACCTATAAACGATTTTTAATTGTACCAAGTTACATTAAATAAATCCAGTTTTTATGTGATTTATAATATTAATATGTAATTATGATAAATTATTTATCATTTGACGTTTTTGACGCGCGTACGATTCATCTTAATTGGTTATGCGATTGTTTACGTTGTTTACCGGGTTTTCTACACATTTAATAATTTTATTTTTGTTCGTGTTGTTGCACTACCTATTCAAAACAATATACAGGATGGTCCAAATTGTAATCGGGAAACTTTGCCGACATATTCTGCAGATAAAAATAAGTAAAAAATTTTGTATAAATGTATATCCTAAAAGGCTTCAGTTCGGAGATACAGGGTGTAGAAGTTTCATTTCTATTTCGGTTTTTTTCGTAAAAAACGACGGAAATATACAGGGTGGTCCGCACTGTATTCCGGAAACTTCGGCAGCATATTCTGCAGATAAAAATAAGTAAAAAAGTTCGTATAAATGTATGTCCTAAAATGTTTAGTTTCGGAGATACAGGGTGAAGAATTTTCATTTTTATTTGGATGTTTTCCAAATAATTTCTGAAATAACGTCAATATTTCGATGAAAATTGGTGTCTGGAGAAAAACTCCCAGGCACCTATTTTCATCTAAATGTTGACGTTACTTCAGAAATTATTTGAAAAAAATCGATATAAAAATGAAACTTTCACACCCTGTATCTCCGAAACTAAGCATTTAAGGACATACATGTATACGAACTTTTTTACTTATTTTTATCTGCAGAATATGCTGCAGTAAATAACAAAATAAAAATAAAACTTCTACAGCTTGTATCTCCAAAACGAAGCCTTTTGGAACATAAATTTATATATTTTAATTAATATCTCTTTTAATTATTATTTTATATAGGACTTCTTTACTTATTTTTATCTGGAGAATATGTTGCCAAAGTTTCCCGGTTACAATCGGGCCACTCTGTATAATAACATACTATTATGTATTTTGTGTTTTATGCAAGTTATTTTATTTTTTTAACTGTTTTTTGTTTTTAAAACAATCAAAGGCAAGTATAGCTGAATATGAATTATATCCATCCAAAAATAAATAAAATTATTAGAAACAACAAACAATATATTTGTAAATAATGTAATTACTTATTGTTAAAGTAATTTGATAAATTTTATTGTTGCTGTTTTTCTTGTATATGTGTTTCTATGGAATAACTAGGATATTTTTAACATAAAATTTGAAAAATGGTTAATAGAAAAGGTTTCCTTTACTCAGATCTATCACTGTTTAAAATACTTGCACTCACTTAAAAGATGCCCTGTATATTCTATATTATCTACCAGCTTAAGATAAATTTATACTTATTCATAAATTATAAAATATTCACCCACATCCTTTAGTGTCTGCTGCATGTTTATTTAAACAAATATTTGTAGATCAGTATTTTATATATTTATAATCTTATTCCTGTCCTTTTTATTTCATTTTAAGAATTTTGTTATCTTTATATTATTATATATAATACTGACAGTTTATTTTAATGTATACAAATAAATTCAACTTTTTATTTATATATTTAGTTTTGTCCTTATTATAATTATATTGCAGCAAATATAATTTTTGCAAGGTTTATTTGATTTATTTACTGAAGGATCATATCCTAACAAATCTCGTATTAATAAAAATCACGCGATTATGATAAAGATTAAAAGGACTTATAAAAGATTGTAAAATGATATCGGATACTAATCAAACTAAACACCTATTTTCTAAGATTTTAGAAATCTTTTAGACAATAATTGATGCTTTTCGAGATTAACCAGATTTTATGAGTCTCAATTAAAATTAAAATGTAATTTTATGATTTGCATTTTTCATTAAGAGGTCATTTCACTAATCCGAAAAAGTAGCAAAATAAGTGTTCGGCACTTAACGTTTTATGTAAAACTGGCTAAGTATTTTTACACAAATGAAAAAGGAAATTAAAGATAAAGGATTATGCTATATCCGTATTGCAGCACATTTTTAGACAACTTCTTTATTTTTAAGATATTGATGGTCAAACATCAACAAAAAATATTCCTTATGTTTGGATTAAATGTTCTCGAAAATAAAGACATAATTTAAAATTCCGTTACAATATGGAAATAGATTGAAGTTTTGTGATTACAGTGATATATAATTTATATAGTTTTGTAACAAATTGCTCGCTATTTTATGGCAAATGCTGAAGCTCTGCAAACCTTAATCAAGCCTTAATCAAAGCACGTGGGTTTGGACTTTTTTGTGTGGCTTAACACGACAGGATCGTTAAGCCTTAAGCAGATTTCTGAAATATAATATATATTTCCTTCTGTCACACACCCGCTTTACCCTACCCCTGAGAGCAACCCGAACAGTATAGCGTAAAAGACTCTTACGATAACATTGTTGGATTATCTTTCTCTTTCTCTTTCTCTTTCTCTTTCTCTTTCTCTTTCTCTTTCTCTTTCTCTTTCTCTTTCTCTTTCTCTTTCTCTTTCTCTTTCTCTTTCTCTTTCTCTTTCTCTTTCTCTTTCTCTTTCTCTTTCTCTTTCTCTCTCTCTCTCTCTCTCTCTCTCTCTCTCTCTCTTTCTCTTTCTCTTTCTCTTTCTCTTTCTCTTTCTCTTTCTCTTTCTCTTTCTCTTTCTCTTTCTCTTTCTCTTTCTCTTTCTCTTTCTCTTTCTCTTTCTCTTTCTCTTTCTCTTTCTCTTTCTCTTTCTCTTTCTCTTTCTCTTTCTCTTTCTCTTTCTCTTTCTCTTTCTCTTTCTCTTTCTCTTTCTCTTTCTCTTTCTCTTTCTCTTTCTCTTTCTCTTTCTCTTTCTCTTTCTCTTTCTCTTTCTCTTTATTTCTTATTTTTATTATTTTTATTTCCAATTTTTATTTATTTTTTCTTTATTTCTTATTTTTATTTTTTTTATTTCTTATTTTATCTTTAAAACACTTTTGAACTGTTTTTTTTAATTATTGCATTAATATGAAATTATGAATGTATTATCGTACCTTTTAGCATTCCGAATACAATTAAAACACTAAGTTAAAGTTAAATAAAATTACAATTATTACCTGTAATTAATAAATTAGTCGCACTAAAATTCGCCTTTATAAAAAGACGTACGAAAATTATATTAACAACATTTTTGATAACGGTATGTTTAAATCAAGCGAAATAAACTGAAACTGTTTAACTTTTTTTCCGTTAGTCTTGTCACGAACCACTCGAAAGATAATTTAAATACTCAATATGTCAAAAAGCCTGTAACAAATTTTACATATCAAATGTTTATTGCTAAATATTTCGATATTGATATCACTTGGCTTTCGTGATCCATATACAGGGTGTTCCGATATTTGTGGAAATCGAACCACTACGTATTTTTGGAATCAAAATACAGTAAAGTAGGATGATTGTTTCTATCTTGTTTGATTATTTCTCTTATTTCTAGAAGAAACCATCCGTCAACTGGACTGGACTAACAATAGATTAAAAATAAATGGAGAATATCTTAACCATTACAAACACAAGTAAACCTTGTTTGATTATTTCTCTCTTTCCCTTTCCCTTTCCCTTTCCCTTTCCCTTTCCCTTTCCCTTTCCCTTTTCTCTTTCCTTTCCTTTTTTCCTTTCTCTTTCTTCCCTTTCCTTTCCCTTTCCTTTCCCTTTCCCTTTCCCTTTTCCTTTTCCTTTCCTTTCCTTTGCCTTTCCCTTTCCCTTTCCCTTTCCCTTTGCCTTTCCTTTCCCTTTCCCTTTCCCTTTCCCTTTCCCTTTCCCTTTCCCTTTCCCTTTCCCTTTCCCAAACCAACAAAGGATTAAGAAATGCGGTGATATCTGTCTTACATCTTAAATGGAATTGGGCAGGACATGTGGCTCGGATAATAGATGGACGGTGGACAAGGAGACTTGTGAAATGGAGACCAAGACACGAGGCCTATAGAAGCAGAGGACGACCTCCTAGTCGATGGACAGATAATATTAAGAGAGTGGCTGGAAACTGGATTCAAGTGGCACAAAATAGAAAGAAACGGCTAGAGTTAAGAGAGGCTTTTGGTTAGCAGTGGACGGAATAAACTAAATGATGATGATGATGATGAAAGTAATGCACAATTAACTGGTAGATAGAAAAGAGATTCCAGTAAATAACGCAACACTGAAAATACTAGAAGAATATATATTTATTTGGGGCAACTAATACACAGCTCGGGATTTAGAAATCGGTTCGAGAAATTAACATAAGAATTAAGTTAGCATGGACGTATGGAAGAAATCCAATCATATTTAAATCTAGAATTCCACTTTGTGTAAAGAAGAAGGACATTAAACGCATAGTTTTTTCGAAAAAAAATGATACTATTATTACTATATAGTATTTATAACGTGAAAAAATAAATTGAATAATAGATATTTACGATACAAGTGAGTTAACAGCATCATTAAGATACGCGTGTGAAACAAAGTTGCGTAGCACGAGTTGCACGTGCATAGCACGTGCAACTTGTGCTACGCAACTGTACGACGCTACTGCACGTAAGCACGAGTTGCACGTGCGTAGCACGAGTTGCACGTGCGTAGCACGAGTTGTGTAACCACACAAGTATTTTAATGGAGTTAACCCGTCTGTATTGTACAATATTTTATCTACGTCTATCTATAAAAACCCACAATAAATTTTAAAAATTATTGTATATACTTAACTATATACCTATCCTGAAAATCAATTACCTTAATACCTTTGTTCAAATAACACCATGCATCGGAATGTCAATATGACAGTAAATAATATTGATGTCACTAGTTTACAAAATAAGCGATTCGGAAAGTATTCCCTCTGACATTGAAGAAGAGGCATTTAGAGCCATTTCTGGATTGCTTCCAGCAAGATCGAAGCAGAAGTATGAATGAAGTATGAAAAATGGTGCACCGAAAGAAAAGTACACAGAACTATGGAAATGAAAAGGTACTCATAACATATTTTTCCAATTTATCTGCTACTTATAAGCCTTCGTCTCTTTGGGCTTTCTATGCATTGATACGTACAACGATATCTATTAAAATGAATACATGTAATATGTTTCATCGGACATTTACTTGAAAAATTGTTCCAACTGTATCATTAACATTTATAATAAATAAGTTTTTTGTTTTTATAATTATTATCAATAAAACAGTTTATTTGTATTTAGTAGGTATTTAGTGCAAAATAAATGTATTACAAAATATTTTTTTCTCTTTGGTAGTCATCTAGACAAGGAGTGCGGTAATGAAAATGCGTGAGTTAAGAACAAACTTTTTAACTCACTGACGTAGATAAACATATTTAAACATATAATATTCCTTAAACAAAAATTTGACCTTCACGGTAAATTGGTACCTATATACATTTTGAACGGTATATATGATTTATTGTCGAAAAAATTATAGATAGTATTTATTTTCGTTTAAGTTCGTAATTATATGCAACTAGTTTAAAGTCTGAATTGCTAATTATTTAGGTATCAGTGCTGTCAACGTTTAAAAAATATATGTGATGATATACAGGGCGAGTCTTAAATAAGTGCAAATATTTTTAGGTGTGGTATATTTCGACCCTAGAAACAAGTCTACGAGTTTTTTTCGCTTAGAAATTGGGATTTTTAAAGATTGTTACCTGCTATATAGGCTGTCAAAAAGATAGTGTACCAAACTACATCGGCATATGCCCTAAGCTGCATGCCTCTCGAAGAAGTTACAGCCCTCGTAAAGGTAAAATAATTATGTTTGTTTTTATAAACTTTGATAAACCGTTTTTATTTAAATTTGGCATTCTTATACATATTTTATTGCCAAAACCAAGAGCGTTAGTATAAAAATTCGTAATAGTTCTGAAAGAGTACTTTAAGCGGCCCATACATTATCAAACAAATTGCGCAACAAAGCGATGCGCAACGCTGCGTTGCACAACTGATTCAGCTATCAAACAAGTAGCCCAACAAAGCGATGTGCACCGTTCCGTTGCACAACTGCATCACCCATGCGCTTAGTAAAATTGTGATTAAACTTTTTATTAAAAGTTGTGCATTGTTTGAGAAACAATCATGTCCTCAATTGCCATTGCGTCAATTATTATCGTATATACCCTATATGATGTCGATGATACCAAAAAACGAAAAAGAAAACAAAAAATTTGGATGCAAGAACTAAAATATTGCACAACGAAGCGAAACACACACATACACTACACAACGCGTTGCGCAAACAGTCCTGTTGCACAAAAGAATTCAAACATTCTTGAAACTCATCAAACAATTGCGCAACGCATCAAACACTACCATACATTGGCAACTCGTTGCGCAACAGCCTGCGTTGCGCAATTTGTTTGATAATGTATGGGCCGCTTTAGAGTAGGGTTGCCAACCGTCCTCTATTTCAGAGGACTGTCCTCTTTTTGATCATGTACTGTTCTCTTTCTGTCATGTATTGAAAAAGTCCTCTTTTTACACACCAAAAACAAAATCTAATCGAATTGTTAATCAGCAGTTAATCCGGCAACATGTGTCTTTTTTGTGGAAGTGATAAATATGTTTAGCTTTTTTTGTTTACTTATATTTTTAAGTAAAAGTTTGCAGAAAATCATTTTTTTGTATTATAACAAATTTTGAGAATAAATATCTTTAAGATAGTAAGTAAGAAAGACCAAAAACCCCATAACAGTTACATTTTTTGGGTAAATTTTTAACAATATTTGGGCAAGTTTTCAATGTTTTGCCTGTGGTTTTTTTTAACCCCCTTATTCCCTATTTTTTATTTGAAAGTTGGGAACCCTACGGTAGAGGGTAGTAAACAATCATCACCAATCAAACATACATATATTTTTTAAATGGAATCCATAGAGTAGGCCATGACTTCCTAAACAGCGCCATTTTTTAAGCTTTCCAGCGATATAAGCTACCCATAATATGTTAAAAAATTACTGAGTTATAGCCAATTGTCATCTTTCTTGACCAATTTCACTTAGTTGGCATGGTATGGTTATTTTGTTATGATTTATAACTTATAGTATATTATTAAACGGCTGTTTACAATTTACATTACACAAACTAAAACTTAAAAAAATAATATTACTATATACACTTTAAGTTATTACTGAGTTATAGCCAATTGTTATCTTTCTTGACTAATTTCACTTAGTTGGCATGGCATTTTTATTGTGTTATCATTTATAACTTATAAAAAGACAAAATATATTATTAAACGGCTCTTTACAATTTACATTACACAAACTAAAACTTAAAAAAATAATATTACTTCATACACTTTAAGTTATTTTAGAAAATGTTCAAAAAACCCGCCATTGTTTTGAGTACATAAATGTATCTTTTTAAAACTGAGCTATTTCTAGCTATTCTCACAGAACGACAGGTCGACTTAATTAAACTTTTCTCGTACCGCCTTTTCGAGTACCTCTCCTTAATTCATAAGTTCTTTTTTAAACCTTATTGTTAACCATACCGCATAAAAAATCTAAAATGGATAGGTTAGGTGATCGGAGGAGTCCCATGCAATTGGTCCACCTCTTTCTATCCCTGAGTCTACATAATTATGATATAAATAATTTTTAACATTTGTTTTATTGTGGGGGGGGGGATGGTGTGTCATAATGAAAGTCATGTTGGAACGACTCTATTAATGCGCGAGTATCTAAATTTAACATGTCTTGAAAACCGTTATCTAAAAAACTTAAGTTACGTTCACCGGTCAACGTATCCTCGAAACTGTATGGCCAAGAAAAGTTGAAACAATAATCCTACACACTTTTCTTCATTTGAAAAATTATTATTGACAATTTTTGATTTATTTTAATTTACAAAGTTAGGATGTGACAGTTTCACATTTCTGGGAGCAACGACGATTGAATTTGTTTCCACGGCTAACTAAGTGAAATTAGTCAAGAAAGATAAGAATTGTCTATAACTCAGTAATTTTTTGAAAAAAAAACATATTATAGATATATACATAAAAATATATTATATATCGCCGAAAAACTTAAAAAATGGTGCTTTTTATGAAATCATGACCAAGTATGGTTTCCATTAAAAAAAACGTATATTTGTGTCATATGTCAAAAATGACAGGCTTTAGAAAAAATCGGAGAACACAAACCCATTAGGGATGTGATCTACTACATCTACAACTTTTGTCTGAAAACTTTTTGTCTAAAATAGATTATAATGGAATTAGGGACAATTTTTAAAATAGCCCAAATTTGATTTTTTCGAAATATCTAGTAAGCCATGAACTTTTTCAAAAATCTGAGGGGCGCATATTTTTGATTCACAAAACTGCAATTCTTTCCCCATTTAACCGACTCTCTATCTCCAGTAGTTTCCGGGATACCCATAGAGAACATCGTAGGAAACTCACCCTGTATATATATATATACAAATCAGTTCATAACGTTCTTCGCCGTCTTCTGATTTCCAGTCTCCATTGGTCTCTGTCTGTCCAGAGGTTTTCTTCTATTCCTATTGTTCTAATGTCCCCGTCTATTCCTTCTCTCCAACTCCTAGGTCTCTTTCTTTTACCTTTTACCTTGCGGTGTCCAATTGAGTATTTTATACACCCTGTATATATGTGTAAAAAAATACTCTAAATATATTTAAAATTAACATTTTCTATAATTGGTGTGTCCATGAATGGACAAATAAACAAAGATAACCCAATTGGAAAACGTGATTCTGCACGTTTTACAAATCTTTAGGAAGACTTTAAGCACGTGAATGATTGATAAAAAATATGTTTGCTATTCCCCGTTGCCAAATAAATGTTGCCTTAATTGTACCATTTCTAATCAAAGATGAAAGGTCAATCGTCAATAAATTATTTAATTAAAATATAATAAATATTATATTTTAGTAACTAAGTTTTAAAGAAACCAAAAAGTATGATAAAATAATAAGAAATCCATAATATCAATATTGTCTCACTAACAATCTGTACGTATCTTTATAATTGTCAATAATTATAAAGAAACAATGTCAATGAAATCTTTGCTGGACATATCACAAAACATCCCCCTTTAGAACTTTTTCTTTAATGGCCATAAATGGGAGTAAAAGACTGACAGTGCGAACAAACACTAGAGGCGCCGGTCATCAAATGGCATAAAAATAGCGAAAATTTGCTAGTTGTGTCCATTTTATATTTTACTTTTTTCATACATACGACAAATATACATTTTCTAATTCGTTTTATTTAAAAATGTTAGAAAACAAGCCTCTAATTGGCATACCTAAGTGTTATGTAATCTATTCCATTTAAACAAATAAAAAAATGTAAATTTAAAAAATATATTAAAAATATATAAGCTTCATTCAGAACCTCCCAATTAGTGAAATAAATTATTGGTTTCAATTACACTTTATAGCAACAGCTTGAGTTAGTCTATAGTATCCATAGAGAAAGCATAATATTTAGCATATAAAACAATAAACTTTTGCTTTCTAACCAAAATTTTTCTTGGCGGATGATAATCAAAGGCCAAAATGACATTCCTCGCAAATTTTGAAGTATAATTAGTGGAAAAGTCAAAAGTTTGTTAACTTTTTTGACTAATTGAAAATTACTACCACTAATTATGACGTTCTGAATGCTTACATTAAAAATAGGTGACCAAACTTCTACGCTAATTGAAACCACTAATTTATTCCACTAATTGGGAGGTTCTGAATTAAGCTATACAGGCATTAATTGCCATTTTTAGTATGCGAACAAACACGAGAGGCGCTTTATTTACTTTCATTTTCTTTACATGACAGATGAAGTTCTAAACGGGGATGTTTTGTGGACATAATAGATAATAGATAAAATAAATGACAGATCATACATACTAATATTTTTAATACTAGTCAGCATACATGAATTTTACTTTCCAGGTCAGAATCCACCAGCATTTGTAGCATTGTCTTTTGTGACCCAGCTGAAAGCAAGTAACTGAGAACAATAAATCTTAGATATCTTAGACATCATGTATGAAACTTATAAGGAATCTATATCAATGGAATCTTTGCTTGACTGATTATTGAATATTAAACCTACTTTTCCTAAAATATTTTATACTCTTGTAAGAAAAAGAAAAAAGTGATAATACAGAAATCTGATATATTTAATATTTAGTCTATATTTTACGTTCAGTGAAACAAATCATACATTTAACTATATGTATATTTTATTAAATAAATATTAATTACAGTATTTATCACGTATTATACTCAACATCTAAATTAAACAACTTTACAATCTGAAAATAAAAGTAAACAGAAGCATCACTCCCATAGTCACCCAGCTAAGACTGCTCAGGCTTGCTGAACTTATAGTATCCAAGTGGATTTCGTTCAAAAGCGCCTCAGGAACATCAATATAAGTCTTGCTTAACTTAACTTTTTCCAGCAAACTTCTTAAATTCGTTACGTTGACCTTATCATCTTCCCCTGACCAGATGGTGAGCGTAGAACCAGAAACTCCTTCTAACAATGTTGTCAAATTTGCTGTACTGTTTGCAGCGTAAACTGCCCTGACAGGGAATGTGAACGAGAGATCAGACACGTTATTGGTCTTAATACTATTCAGCATGTTTGATATTTGATCGTCGGAATAGGAACCAGTGTTGTTTGTCTCGTTGTATCCTGTGGTCCATCCCACTGACAGTGTTGCCGTTTTGAAGTCTTTGGCGGCGGCAAAGAACTAGGTGTCGTTGACAGGAGTGGCGTTGGTGTTTCGGCCTTCCAGGATATTGGCGTTCAGCCAGATAACAGGAACAAAGATAACACAATTGGAAAACGTGATTCTGCACGTTTTACAAATCTTTAGGAAGACGTTCAGCCCGTGAATGATTGATAAATAATATGTTTGTTATTCCCCGTTACCAAATAAATGTTGCCTAAATTGTAGCATTTTTAATCTAAGATGAAAGGTTAATCGTTAATAAATTATTTAACTAAAATATAGTCTTATATTTAATAACTAAGTTCTAAGAAAAGCAAAAAGTATGATTAAATAATAAGAAATCCATATCAATATTGTCTCACAGATAATCTAATAATCTGTATCTATCTTTATAACTGTCAAGAATTATAAAGAAACAATGTCAAAGAAATCTTTGCTGGACATATTAATAGATAAAATAAATGACAGATCATACATACTAATGTTTTTAATACTAGTCAGCATACATAAATTTTGCTTTCCAGTACAGAATCCACCAGCATTTGCAGCATTGTCTTTTGTGATCCATCTAACTGAAAGCAAGTGACTGGGAATAATAAATCTTAGATATCTTGACAGCGTGTATGACACTTATAAAGAATCTATATCTATGAAATATTTGCTCGACTAATTATTGAATATAAAACCTACTTTTTCTAAAATATTTTATACTCTGGTGTAGAAAAAAGCGTTAAATAATACAGAAATCCTACATATTTAATATTAAGTCTATATTTTACGTTCATTGAAACAAATCACACATTTAACTATATGTATATTTTATTAAATAAATAGTAATTACAGTATTTATCACTTATTGTACTACACATCGAATAAAAATATTTATTATACTCAACATCTAAATTAAACAACTTTACAATCTGAAAATAAAAGTAAACAGAAGCATCACTCCCATAGTCACCCAGCTAAGACTGCTCAGGCTTGCTGAACTTATAGTATCCAAGTGGATTTCGTTCAAAAGCGTCTCAGGAACATCAATATAAGTCTTGCCTAACTTAACTTTTTCCAGCAAACTTCTTAAATTCGTTACGTTGACCTTATCATCTTCTCCTGACCAGATGGTGAGCGTAGAACCAGAAACTCCCTCTAACAATGTTGTCAAATTTGCTGTACTGTTTGCAGCGTAAACTGCCCTGACAGGGAATGTGAACGAGAGATCAGACACGTTATTGGTCTTAATACTATTCAGCATGTTTGATATTTGATCGTCGGAATAGGAACCAGTGTTGTTTGTCTCGTTGTATCCTGTGGTCCATCCCACTGACAGTGTTGCCGTTTTGAAGTCTTTGGCGGCGGCAAAGAACTAGGTGTCGTTGACAGGAGTGGCGTTGGTGTTTCGGCCTTCCAGGATATTGGCGTTCAGCCAGATAACAGGAACAAAGATAACACAATTGGAAAACGTGATTCTGCACGTTTTACAAATCTTTAGGAAGACGTTCAGCCCGTGAATGATTGATAAATAATATGTTTGTTATTCCCCGTTACCAAATAAATGTTGCCTAAATTGTAGCATTTTTAATCTAAGATGAAAGGTTAATCGTTAATAAATTATTTAACTAAAATATAGTCTTATATTTAATAACTAAGTTCTAAGGAAAGCAAAAAGTATGATCAAATAATAAGAAATCCATATCAATATTTTCTCACAGATAATCTAACAATCTGTATCTATCTTTATAACTGTCAAGAATTATAAAGAAACAATGTCAAAGAAATCTTTGCTGGACATATTAATAGATAAAATAAATGACAGATCATACATACTAATGTTTTGAATACTAGTCAGCATACATAAATTTTGCTTTCCAGTACAGAATCCAGCCTATTGCAGCATTTGCAGCATTGTCTTTTGTGATCCATCTAACTGAAAGCAAGTGACTGGGAATAATAAATCTTAGATATCTTGACAGCGTGTATGACACTTATAAAGAATCTATATCTATGAAATATTTGCTCGACTAATTATTGAATATAAAACCTACTTTTTCTAAAATATTTTATACTCTTGTGTAGAAAAAAGCGTTAAATAATACAGAAATCCTACATATTTAATATTAAGTCTATATTTTACGTTCATTGAAACAAATCACACATTTAACTATATGTATATTTTATTAAATAAATAGTAATTACAGTATTTATCACTTATTGTACTACACATCGAATAAAAATATTTATTATACTCAACTTCTAAATTAAACAACTTTACAATCTGAAAATAAAAGTAAACAGAAGCATCACTCCCATAGTCACCCAGCTAAGACTGCTCAGGCTTGCTGAACTTATAGTATCCAAGTGGATTTCGTTCAAAAGCGCCTCAGGAACATCAATATAAGTCTTGCCTAACTTAACTTTTTCCAGCAAACTTCTTAAATTCGTTACGTTGACCTTATCATCTTCCCCTGACCAGATGGTGAGCGTAGAACCAGAAACTCCTTCTAACAATGTTGTCAAATTTGCTGTACTGTTTGCAGCGTAAACTGCCCTGACAGGGAATGTGAACGAGAGATCAGACACGTTATTGGTTTTAATACTATTCAGCATGTTTGATATTTGATCGTCGGAATAGGAACCAGTGTTGTTTGTCTCGTTGTATCCTGTGGTCCATCCCACTGACAATGTTGCCGTTTTGAAGTCTTTAGCGGCGGCAAAGAACTGGGTGTCGTTGACAGGAGTGGCGTTGGTGTTTGGACCTTCCAGGATATCGGCGTTCAGCCAGATTGGGAAACTTTCCTGCAATAAAAAATTAAATAACTTAATGAGTCACTATTATCATTTCGATAAGAATTTAAGCAAAAATGTCGGTTATACCGGATTATGTATTAGCTCAGAACCATTGCCTGGTTAGGTTAGGTTAGGAGAAACGGAGAAAGATCTTTGAATAAGAAGACTAAGGAAGGAGCATAATGCTACCCATGTATTCATGCATGGTGGGCGGAAAAAGCACTCTAGGGTGGGGATCCTTGACAGTTCTGTTTGACGATTCATTTGACACATTTGAATTTGATTTGAAATGTTATTGATTTATCAGTCTTTACGGAGCTTATTTTATGTTATTTATTATTTATTCTACTACTGATAGTTGTATAAAGGTAGTAAATCTAGATGGAAATTGTGGCAGAACTTAAATTAACAGTGACACTATCGCGATTTATCGAAAAAGACTCTAAAATAGTTGGTTGTGTAGCGTGCGGTAGATCTCGGCAAAAATCGAGTGAAATAATGGAACAACTTTTCGCTAGTAAGTGACTATATAATATACATACGTGTAGTGAACCGATCATTTATGAAGTTCGCTTAAATTAACTAATTATATATTTTTTCTTGCATTTTTGCTTTTATTTACTACTTGTCAAAGATTAGATGTCAAAGAATTTAGATACGTCAATTTGATTTACCAGATTTACCTGCTTCAGTAGCGTATCGGATGTTTGTGTTAATAAATAATTATTATAACTTATCTATTTTTATTAGAATTATATATTTTTGTAACAATTAACAATAACTACCAACATTTATTCACAACGTCAAATAAAACAACATATTATTGAGTCTACCCTACATCATAGTTTTACATTTTTTAAATAAAATTAGAACGGCACTGATAAACCGGAATTTAAGTTGGCCATATTTGAGGCTCATCGCGGTGGACCTAAGATTTTTGATATGCACCTTCCTTAGTCTTCTTATTCAAAGAGAAAGATCGTAAATAACGGACGTTTTGACACTTTTTTGACAAATTTAATCTAACCTTAATAAAAATATAATAGTACAAGAGTTAGCACAGCAGGGAAAATGAGAATTTTAAGAAAGCTGGTTCTTTTCCTATGCTGTCCTGACCAAAGTGTGGGCCGTCTGGCTGCCGGTAGACTACTGCGGTTCACCTCTGCGCATCACATCTGTACAGGGTGTGTGTACAGGTACATGTTCGTGTGGGATTTTTATGGGATTTCTCGTTTATGAGCAGAGACACAATGATGCGATTTTTACATTACTTTATTACAATTTTATGAAACTAAATATGCTACACATATGTTTGTCCTAGTCTCCTTAGTTTCTGAAATATAGGGCGAATTTGTGATGCGCAGTAGTAAACAGACATTGAATTCAGATATAATGCGCAGTAGTGAATGCAATGTCTACCGGCAGCCAGACGGTCCGCACTCTGTTCAGGCAAAGTTTACAGATTTGGTTCAGGGGAGCATATCAAAAGATGTATTAAAGAACCAGCTTTCTTAAAATTCTCTCTAAAAAACAAATTCTCTTAAAAAAGCAAATTCTTCGTTTAATTTCATAATATTTTAATTGCCCCTTCTATATATCATTATTTATTGCTACAAAATATTTTTTTGTTTGATATATAGATTTTTATTTTTATTTTATATATCATGATTCTGAAAAATAAATCAATATGAGTAGAATGGCGTTCTTATGAGTTTGAAAGTTCAACAGCCGATAAAAACTTAAATTTTAATTAAAAACGCTATCCCTAGTCAACATAGCGGAATTTTAATTCATGATTTTAAAAATTGACATGGAGTCGGACACAAATCATCTGCATTATAACATATTTGTGTCTAAAAAGAGAAAAACTCGTGTTTCGAAAATGAAGATGTGTCAAAATGACAAAAACAGAGATAGGTGGATCTCTCGAAAATGGTTCATTCGCAGCCTCTAGTGCAGCAAAGGTTCTTTTGACGATGAAATATCTTGAAACCGTTGTCAGAAAATATGCTGTTTTATATCTTTTTTGAAACAGCTGTATTGATCAAGATAACTTCTAAAAAATGTCTGTACCTATGTGGCGGATTCATCTTTCCAAAAAATCCTATATGGGTATTTCGTCACTGCAAGAAAATCTACAAAATAAACTAGTTAGTTTATGTAAACACTTCTGCGTTAATCCCAAACGGAAACTACTTGTCAAAAGTTAGGTTTAAAGATATACAAATTTGCCTAACGAACAAAAAAATGCCTAACGTTTCGGAAAATTTATCTCTTTCCGTCGTCGCGCGTCGTCGGCAAAAACGGTTTTTGTAGACGTATCTGTTGTAAAAAAATAAAGTGTTCTCGAATAGTTGAATTTTGTCGCTCGAATGGCTTAAGTCATATCTTGGCAACAGAAGGCAGCTTGTGAGGATTGATACGTCTATATGTCTTCTTGTAAGCCTATAGAATGTGGTGTCCCTCAGGGTTCAGTACTTGACCCGATTTTATTTTTGGTGTTTATCAACGACATTGTAATTCTAGACATTAGCGGTAAAATCTGCCTCTTTGCGGACGATACTAGTTTCACTTGGAGCGGCCGAGATGTTACGGCACTATATGTATAATACTATATCCAGTGACTTACGCACCATTAAATCTTGGTGCGATTCTAATCTCCTATGCCTCAACCTTTCAAAAAATAAAGTTTTGTCATATAAAATACTGTACAACCTTTTGTACTTAATAACACCACTATTGACGTCGTGGACTCTGTAAAATTCTTAGGACTTGTTGTAGACAACTCGTTAAAATGGGACTTGCACATCGAAGCTTTATCAAAAAAAAATCACTGCCTGTTTTGCGCTAAGATCAGTTTCTAAGGAACTTAACTTATCAACCTGTAGAATGGTCTATTATGCCCTTTTTGAGTCGCATCTTCGTTATGCCCTTCCATTCTGGGGTACTTGTAAAAAATAGAGCAGTTCGATATTTATTGGGACTGAACAGTAGAACTCACTGCCAGAATTTCTTTAAAAAATTCAAAATACTGACTCTTCCTTCCTTATTCATTTTTGAATCCGTTTGCTTAATCCGCAAGCACATATCTGCTGTTCCGGAAAGGCCATCTCACAACAATCCACTTAGGAATGCGGAGCACGAGCTTTATCTGCCAACCCCGAGCTCAGAACTAGTTAAAGGCTCAATACTGTACAATGCCAAAAAAATGTACAATCATCTGCCTTTGAATATCAAGTCACTTTCATTCTTTCCCGCATTTCGCAAAGCTCTGAAATCATACTATACCGCTATATGAGGTAAACGACTTTTTTGTTGATGTTTAATCATGAACAATTTTGAATTTTAAAATTTTGATCATCTCACACACTGGTTAAAGGTCTATATAGTATTTAATATTTAATATTTTATAACTCTTACATGATTTTATCCATTTACAATTTTCCTTTTGTAAAATGTGTATATGTTTTATCAGTAATTTTAATGACGAAAATTTTTTTGAATTGATTTGTATGATATTTTTTATTATTTGTATATTTTTTTGTGCTTTTGTTCGTTTTGAAAATGCTTTGTCGATGAAGCTATTTTGGCTTTTTGTACGATAAAGCGTTGTTTATAAGTCCTAATTATTTGGAAATACGATTTAAATATTTTTTTCTATTAAAATCAAAAAATTTGATTTAAATAAAAAAAAATATTTAAATAAAAAATCTGATTTGGATAAAAAAAATCTGATTTAAATAAAAAAAAAATTTTTTTTTTTAACTTTTAAATCATGATTTTTTCCAACCCTGCAAAATACTACTTACGTTTTCATATTTCTTAATAAAAGCTGTAGAATTTAGGAAGGCATCGGTAGACTTGAAATCAAGTTTAATACCGTGCTTGGTATTGTTGACTATGTTCGATGTGTTGACTAGTTCCAGGAAAGTTTCTAGAGAGAGATCGGACGTAATGTCTGGTGGATGAGCCATTATCGGAATCACTGTTTTGTCCTTTCCCACTGTTCCTAGCACTACGTCAGCTTCTATCATATTAATTGTTGCTAAAAAAAACAATTCAATGAATTAAAATTAAAAATATATTTTTTTTATTATTTTTTTCTTAATATTAAATTAATTTGAATAAATAATTCAATGAGTTAATTATTTCTTTGAATGTGGTAGACAGTAATTCAGTATACCGGATAATTTTCAAAAGTAGCTCGCCCCTATAACTGTTTCATTTTTTCAGACAAAAAAAGGGGATTTGATATGTTATTATATGACATAAATCAGGATTGAGTGACTGAATGTTTTTCGGTCACTTCTTGTTTCACCGGAAATGACTACAACTTTTGATTTGCATATAAATGGTACCTTTGTATTTTTTTACTTTGTTCCATAGAGAATTACTGTCTGCATAGAATGGCATCCCATATTTTATTTCTTACAGAATGAACACTACAGGGTGTCCCAGTACGTCCAAAATAACCGAGTTATTTTACTTTGAAGATTTAAACAAAAAATGATTTTTTGCTTAAATTTAATGTACTACCTATGTTGCCATATTACCAAGAAATTATGTTTTTTAACTTAAAACTAAAAACATTTACAAAAGTTTTATCAAAAAAATCCAAATTTTCAAAAAGAAAATTTCGCAAAAAAAACCTCAGGTGTGTTTCTCAGGCCGAAATATACTACCAGTTAAAATACTTGCACTTATTTCTGGGACACCCTGTATACTTTGTCTCATTTTAAAACGACACAAACGTTGCATATATTAATCTTCCGATATACAGGGTTATTCACCACATACGACACGGAGTATTGTAGCTAAACTTTTGAATTTTTACAAATTGTAAGTTTTGGGTTCGTTGAAGGACTATTAGAGGTACAATTTAAAAATATTTTTACAAGATACAGAGTGGCCCAAATAAGTAAAAATTATTATAGTTGTATTTTTGTAAATTGAACACTCTGTATATTATTCTATTTTTAGATTCTACGGTTGAAATAAAAGTAAATTTCATTAAGGTTTATCACACTTAAACCTTACCGTTTTTGAGATATTTTCAATTTTATGAAATTGCAGTAAAAATTTTAAGGCTTCATTTCTCCAATGGTACTATCGAAGTTTTTAATGCTAAATATTTACTGAAGTTTATTTATTGATCAGATATTGCTTTTCAATAATAACAAAACTACTATTTTATACAGAGTGTCTAAAAATTTATATTTAATAATTACTAGCTTTAAACGGCAATAAGTTGTTCAATCTGAATAGAAAACCCTGTATATTTTACGAGAATCAGATGCACAATTTAATTGTCTATCAAATTGTATTATATAATTTTTTACCTATCTCTTCAAGTTTTCGTAGAAAATGCATTTTCTTATAATTTACCTCATTTATCACTATACCCATGGAATATTGACATTTTAGATTATTTTTTAAAGATGTAACAAATTTTCAAAAAATACAGATACTAATATTGTCGATATAATTTGCTTATTTCATTAAAATATAAAAAAAATTGGTAAAATATTTTTTGTTGAAGAGGACCAATAATTAATATGATCCCGGTATTCAAACTACATCAATTGACCGTTTACGTTGATTAATAATAATTGCTCCAAATACTAAAAAACTGCATTTTGTATGTGTATTAGACAGTGTGGCAAAAAGTAACACCTTATATATTTTATTTCATTTTTTGACAAATGCATATTTATAACAACAGAGACGTTCATTTTTATAACTTATTATTGTATTGATTTCTGAGTGAAATCCACATTTATTTAGAATAATTTGTTAATTAAAACAATTAAGTTTGCAATTAACTAATTTTTGGGCGGAAATAATGGTGGTATATTAATAACTAGTAACAATTGGTATACTCTTTTACAAAGATTTAAAATATTTTTCTTTTTGTAAACAAATGGGCTTGCAATATTATTATTTTTTTACCACTTGTACATTTTGTACATATATTGCTTTAGAAAAATCTGAAATGTCAATATTCCATGGGTATAGTGATAAATGAGGTCTAAATTATAAAAAATGTATTTTCTACGAAGACTTGAAGAGATAGGTAAAAAATGGTATAATAAAATTTGATAGACAATTAAATTATGCATCTGATTCTCGTAAAATATACAGGGTGTTCCATTTAAATTAAACAAGTTATTGCTGTTTAAAGCTAGTAATTATTTAATATAAATTTTTTGACACTCTGTATAAGATAGTATAATTTTTATTATTGCAACACAATATCTAATCAATAAATAATCTTCAGTAAATATTTACCTTTAATACCCTTGTAGAAATGAAGCCTTAAATTTTTTACTGCAAATTCACAAAATTGAAAATTTTTCAAAAACGGTAAGGTTTAAGTGTGATAAACCTTAATCAAATTTACCTTTATTTTAACCGTAGAATCTAAAAATAGAATAATATACAGGGTGTTCCATTTAAAAAAATACAACTATAATATTTTTTACTTATTTGGGACACTCTGTATCTTGTAAAATTATTTTTAAATTGTACCTCTAATAATCCTTCAACGAGCCTAAAACTTACAATTTGTGAAAATCTAATCGTTGAGCTACAATACTCCGTGTCGTATGTGGTGAACAACCCTGTATTTGTCTTAACGCTGATGGTAGGAACTTTGTTTTGGTTTGGTTGGCCAGATTACTATTATTAGCGATGGGAACTATCGAATGAATTAGATTATCGAATGGTTAATGAATGAATGATATCAACTATCGAATGGTTTTATTCGAATAAAATCATTCATTCATTTGTATACTAAAGCATATGTGACAACCTCGCCGTGCGACTAAATGGTTATCGTTGAGCCACGACTATCGAATGCTTTTGATAAATGAAATTTAGTATTCGTTTGATTTTTGTATGCGTCAGTGTATTATTAGTTCTTCCAAATTTTTATAACTTCGCCGTATAAATACTGTGCTATTTTTGCGTTTATTAAAATAGTTAAAATAAATGAAAAAAAATTTGTGTGGTTTTCCGTAGTCCGATCTTTCAATTATTTAATTTTATATGGTATATGGTCTATTTTTTAATGGGAAATTTTGAGAAGTAGCAATTTTTAAGAGAGATGAGATGAACTTACAATTAATTTTAAAAATACATATTTGTATTTTAGATGTTTTAATAATATGAATTAGTTGAACTTAATAATCATATTTAAGTAATGTGGTTAATTAAATGCGGTTATCGAACTCAAACTATGGGGTGAGAAAATTAAAATGAAAGTTTTACACGTGCCAATTTAAAAAAAAAGTTAACGATGTTTGTATTTTGTTTATGCTAATTCTCTTACATGTAGTTTTTTTATGAAGAAATATTTCATTTATTTTTAAAGTAAATGGCAGTAAAAGTAAATATAATTTTTAAATAGTAATATAAAGCACCTAATATAAATAATTTTGATTTCTAATTTTTATTTATATTTTCCTTCCATTACACTGCATGCTTAGAAAATTAATAAATGTTTATATTTCATGATTTTAAAATTTGTTGTTAATATAACAAATTAGTTCTGTAATTATTATTATTTAATAAACCAACGTTGCCACACACAAAAAATTTAGAGACTATATTATTTTTAAATAGGATCTAATATAAATAATTTTGACATCTAATTTGTTGTTTATATTTTGCTACTACTTAAAAAAAATATTTATATTAAATGATTTTAAATTTTGTTGTTAATAGGTATAACAAATTATTACTATTATTATTATTTATTAAACCAGTCTTTGCTTAAAAACATTATAAATAATTTTCCTACATATAAAATAACAAGTATTATTGCAGTGTAACAACAGAATATTAATAAAAAAATGCAGAATATATAGACATACTATCCCTAACTAACTAAAGCCAAACAATAATATTCTTTGCTAATATCAACTAATACCAAAATATGGCAACAGCGCCCTTCATAATGTATTTTCTGTGTAAATACTAGTACCTCAATAAAAAAAATAATGTGTCCTTATCTATATCTGACTCCGCAAAACATCAAAGATACCGGCTTCTTTCAGAGTATTGCCACCGACCGCTGTCGGGTTCCTCGGAAAGAAACCTACGTCGCCGGGCGACAACTAAAATTCAATTAATATTTTATTATAATCGATCCTGACGAATAAATGAATTTCATAAATGAATGAATTTTATAAATGAATGGTTTTTGCTGCCGAATTACTAGAATACAATATTTCAAGGCAGATGACGGATCTATTCGATAATTTTTATTCGAATAGTTTTAAACGAATGTTTTCTTACTAACTATCGAATTATTCGAATGAATTGCAACTATCGAATGTTTCGATAGTATTCATTCGATAGTTCCCACTACTAACTATTATATTAAACAACCTGTTTTTAAACTGACGCTTGTTTTCAATCGAATTCAGTTTTTTTGTCAAAAAATGCCTTTCGCACGAATTCGGCATACGTTCGAGTACGTTTCCATTAAAATGGAGGAAATATTAAAAAAGCTGAAGAAGCAGGACAAGCGTTATTTCCATCTAAAAGTGAATCAATTTACCAAAAGGAATATAAAAAATACCATCAGTGGCTGGGACAGAAAAATAATGTAGCATGGGATGTCGAAAAGAGGATCAGCTGCACAGATGGACAGAATTTTTTAGTGAGCCTCAACAGGTAACAAATGATATTGATGAGGTACCAACGTCTCCAACAGAGAACTGCAAATCTAGAATCGCAACACGTGCTCCATCGATTCAAGAAATTAAGCAAGCATTATCACAGCTTAAAACTGGTAAAGCGGCAGGTCCTGATAATATACCCGCTGAACTATTTAAGATACACCCAGAAAACATTGCACAGCTACTAGAGACAATAATAAAAAGCAGTTGGGAAACAGAACATATCCCGTCAACGTGGAAAGAAGGACTTATTGCAAAACTCCCCAAGAAGGGCGACTTATCCCAGTGTAAAAACTGGCGAGGCATTACCTTACTTAACACCATTAACAAGATAATTGCTATAGTCATCCAAAAAAGAATATCAGATGCCCTTGAACCGACTTTGAGAAAAGAACAAGCAGGCTTTAGGCCTGAAAGATCATGTATCGACCAAATTAATACTCTCAGAATAATAATAGAGCAATCTCAAGAGTTCAGATCGCCATTATACATGGCGTTTGTGGATTTTCAAAGAGCATTCGATACTATAAAACACATAGCCATCTGGAAAGCTTTGAGAGAAAAAGGAATACCCGAAAAAATAATCCGCATGATTAAAATGCTTTATCATGATGCTACAAGCTGTGTATTACATAAAGGTTAAGTGGGGGAGAAAATTTCTATTGCAGTAGGTGTAAAACAGGGCTGTATACTTTCGCCGCTACTCTTTAACATCGTTCTGGATGGTGCACTAAATAGAGCATTTAAAGAACCACTAGGGATACAATGGGGACTCTTAAGCAGGCTTGAAGACCTGGACTATGCAGACGATCTATGCATCTTTTCCCATTCACATTCGGATATGTCTCCAAAACTTCTTAGACTCCAAGAGGAAGCTAATAATGTCGGTCTTTAAATCAACGTGGCGAAAACCAAAGAAATGAGGTCAAATACTCCCAACAACCAATGTCTATACATCTCCAACTGAGCCATCGAAAGAGTTGATGAATTTCAGTACCTGGGAAGTATGGTTCACAGCGATGGGGGCACAGAGAAAGATATAGAGGAAAGGATTTTGAAGGCACAAAGAGCTTTTGGCATGCTTACACCTGTGTGGAACTCCTCTATATATAGCAAAAAAACTAAAGTCCAGCTCTTCAATAGCAATGTCAAATCTATTTTGCTTTATGGATGCGAAATATGGAAGGTTACGCGTGGTCTCATGGATCGCCTACAGGTGTTTGTTAACAAGTGTCTTCGAAGAATATTGAGAATTTTCTGGCCCAATCAAATTAACAACGAAGAACTGTGGAGAAGAACATCACAAAATCGAGCAGATATCGAAATTAAGAAAAGAAAGTGGGGCTGGATTGGGCACATTTAGCGCAGACCCCACAGAGATATCGCTAGACAGGCACTTGAATGGAATCCACAGGGAAGACGTGCCAGGGGAAGACCAAGGAATACCTGGAGAAGAACAGTAACCTCTGAAGCCCAAGAGGTCGGGAAAACATGGGGAGAGATCAAACAGACAGCTCAGAATAGGATCAGATGGAAACATCTCTTAGAAGCCCTATGTCCCACAAAGGGATGATTTGGGAACATATATATATATATATATATATATATATATATATATATATATATATATATATATATATATATATATATATATATATATATATATATATATATATATATATATATATATATATATATATATATATATATATATATATATATATATATATATATGGGATGTCGATGAAACCATTCTCTTCTAAATTGATTATATGTGACATTAATGATGTAACTAAATTATTAGAGTAGTTAGGATGAGTGTCCATTTTAATTTTATACAGTGTATTTTAAAAAATATGTACCATCTCTCGTGGGAAGATTCCTCACGTAAAAAAAGACTTATTCTTCAAAGAAATGAACCAGGAAGAGAACCTTTTAAGAAATGAACCTGGAACAAAGGTATTGACATTATTTGAATTATGCAGTCATTATCTAAAAATAATCAAAAATAAATAATGAAGATATTGCTGTGTATTTATTTTCGAGTGCATGGAACATTTATTTTATCAAGCAATTGAATTTTAAAAGTTGTTTGTTAATTATAAAATTAAGTATATAAAAATACTTAATATTAATAATAATGCGCTTAATATTAATGATCGATTAAATGCTTTCATCAAGGGTTATAACATGATAATATTCTATTTTAATTTGTATCAAACATTTTCAATAACTTAATAGAATTCTATGTTAATATACAGGGTTGTTCACCACATACGACACGGAATATTGTAGTGCCGTAATACCAGAGATTAAGAAACTATACCGGGGGGAAATTTGCGGGGAACAGGAAGTTCTAAATAGTTTTCTAAAATATACAAAAAAATTTAAAAGAAAATACTCGATTTTTAACATCTTTTTTTGCTAAAAAAACTCATAGACGTGTTCCTGGGGTCGAAATATACCACCCTTGAAAATATTTGCACTTATTTAAGACTCATCCTGTAAAGTTTTACCCACTATTCTTTTGTTAATATCTAATAAATATGAGTGACTGGCATCAAAAATGAATAGCATTAGGGAAATTTAAATAGTTCTCTAAATGTATACTAAGAATACAGTAGTGTAGATTGACAACTGTAGGTAGACGAATTTGACGCGAACTCTGCGGTTGACGGAGAAAACATATCTATGTTTTTGGCTTGAATTGGGGACGGACTAAATGCCAAGTCTGAGAACTAAAAGCCAAGTCTAAATTGTTCTTTACAATGTTGCTAGAATGAATTTGCTAAAAATTACTGAGACATCAGAGAAGAGTTAAATAAGGCTTAAACTAGATTAGATAATAAAATATTGATTGCTTGAAAATCCAAATATTGTTATTATGGACTGTAACATAGCATTACATCAGAATACATTTATATCCACTGCCTAAGTATTGCCTAGATTTCTTTCGTTTGAGTCATGGCATTATCATACAAGATGCCAAATGTAGAAAAGTATAGAGGAAACGTTCTATGATAAGAACTATATAATAACCTAAAAAATGCTGCAGTTTTAATGGCGACCGCGGTTCATTCAGTTAAAAGCAAGTGTACACGAGGAGGCTGTTGCTATAGCAGTAAAGAGATAATTTTTTTCTACAATGTGTAAGAAAGTATATACCCAAAAAGCTAAAAGTAACGTATTTCAAAGAGGATTGGGTCAGCTGAACCGAAGGCTGAACTGAATGAATCAGGAAGTCTTAAATTTTCTCAAAATCATGACACAAAATCGTAGCCTATTCAAGGCCAAATTACAGCTATCGATAATGGAAATAAAACAGTAGAACCCTGTAAAACTAAGCCATTTTGTAGTAAAAATTCAAATGTCCGACTCAATATTGGTCTTTACGAAAATTTTGATCAAGACAATTTAATTTTTTTTTTAAACCGGAGGCAAAGAGGTTGTTCGCACGTGCGAAAAACACCCTTACTTATACAGGGTGTCCCAGAAATAGGTGCAAATATTTTAAGGGATGGTTGATCTCGATAAAAGAAACATATTTTCTCTTTATCGTTTTTCAAATAAGTCCAAAATAACGGAGTTACTTTACTTTTTACGAAAATTTCCAAAAAAAATGATTTTTTGCTTAAATTTTGAGAACCACTGGATCTTTTCTGGATTTTCTTTCTTGTAAACTTAATCTACTACCTATGTTGCCATATTATCAAGAAATTATGTTTTTTAAAAATTTTCAAAAAATTCCGGATTTAAAAAGAAAAAAAATCGCGAAAAAACCTCATAGGCGTGTTTCTGGGGTTGAACTATACTACCAGTTAAAATATTTGCACTTATTTCTGGGACACTGAATATTAATAAATAAAATATGTTTCTTCGTTATGGTCATTTTGTATTTGTGGATTTGGGCCCGTTGCCTGTTTTTCCCGGGCCGGTTTCCATTTCCCCATCCACCCCTGACACCACCTGAACGTCGAAAGTTAAACAACAGTCAACTGAGACTTGAATCAACTCACTTGATCAATTAACATGATTTGTTGTGTTTAGGCGGTCATATTGCATTCATGTGAATTAAATTCAAGTGACTTGATCAGTTCACTTGACGCGTATAAACGCACATTAAAGGTGCGTTTAGAGCTTCTTTTTGGCTGCAGTGATGATATTTCCAAAAGTTTACGGAAATGTTATTATGCATTGTCTGCATTTATTAAGAAAATAATTATAAATTAATTAGAAACATTAATTTAGAACACCAGAAGTGAACTTAAAATTAGTCAATATAGGTATCTAAAAAAATATCAATGTAATATTTTGATAATTACTGAAATAGTAAACACTCATCGCTCAGTCAAAACACTTATGCCTTGATAATAGTATTGACTAAATCTTTATTATTAAGTATATAAGATAATTATAACTAGCAACAAGCAAATAAAAATCTCTACAAAATATTCCATTCAAAATGATGTACAGGGTGGGTTAAATTCGAAGCTTTTAAATGGAAACGCCCTTTTCTATAGGAGATAGACAAAAACTAATATTGGTGTCTGGAGCTCAATTTTCCTCAAAAACATGATGGTGAAAACCGCATATCGATATCTGTTACCGTTGCGGAGTTACGGGGTGTTCTTCAAAAATACGCATTTTTAACAAATCGCTGTAACTTTTTTGCTGTGGAAAATTTTGTATTTTTATGAAAACATTTCCAAAGCACCTTTTTACGTAAAATTTAATGGTTTAAGTATAATTTTTTTAAAATTAATAATTTAAGAGTTATCAACAGAAAAAATGATTTTTTATTTGGGACACCCTCTATATTTTTAATTATTTAAAATTACCTTTCCAAAAATATAGCACATTTGATATTTTGTTATAATCCCCTTTGAAATACAGAAATTTTTAAAGTTCGCCACTTTTAACTAGTAGGCTTTTGACCCCTTATTGATGATATGCCCTTAATGGAACTCGAAAACATATTTTTCCAGCAAGACGACGCACCGCCTCTGAACGCTGAAGTTATCAGCAAATTTTTGCAGCTAATTTCAAGAATAATTGAATAGCTAACCGAGATCCCAGCCGTCGAGGCCGTCTGACTTAGTGCCCATGGATCTAATCCTATGGATATATTTGCGGAAGAATAAAGGTTCCTTATTCTTCCGTATAATCTAGACAAGAATTAGAAATACTTAGCAGTTATGAGAGGGTATAACCCCTACTGAGTTAATGAATTCCGCGAGAAATGTTCAAAAATTGCCCAGTCTGTCCATAACAGAAGACGGTCCTTATGTCGAACACTTGTAGCAAAATCTCATATCTTGGTTTGCTATTTATTTTTATAGTTATTAGATATAGTTTAAATGTGTTGATGTTGGTTAAATATATTTTAAATTGTTATAAAATTCTGCATCTCCCATAGCAAATATTATTTTCGTTTTAATTGATGCTCACAGCTAGAATTTTTTGGCATTAGAGCCGGTGCCGTTGAAAGCCCACTTATTTAAAGCGGGCGAATTTTTATATACTCTATATCTTGAAGAGGAATCGAGCAAAATATCAAGTGTGTTATATTTTTGGAAAGGTAATTTTAAATTCTTTTCAATAAATTAAAAATATACAGGGTGTCCCATATAAAAAATCAACTTTTCTGTTGATAATTCATAAATTATTAATTTAAAAAAAATATATACTTAAACCATTAAATTCTACGTAAAAAGGTGTTTTTACGTAGAATTTAATGAGAAAAATAGAAAAATTTTCCATAGTAAAAAAGTTACAGCGATTTGTTAAAAATGCATATTTTTGAAAAACACCCCGTAACTCCGAAACGGTAACAGATATCGCTATGCGGTTTTCACCATCTTGTTTTTGACAAAAATTGAGCTCCAGACACCGATATTAGTTTTTGTCTATCTCCTATAGAAAAGGGTGTTTCCATTTAAAAGCGTCGAATTTGACCCACCCTGTACATTCTAATAAATTGTCTATCGACATTTGATTGTCCTTACGATTTATTTTGTCACAAACGACTTTGGAGTATGTACTTTGAGTAAAGTTGTGTGTCTAGCTCCTCCTTTTCCCGTATCCTGGACCCGCCCCTGCCCATAACTAGTGATGGGAAAAATGCGTGATAGACTAGTCAATTGTATTACCGGCAGATATCTATACTAATATATTAAATCCGTTGATTGAAGGTTCAATCAACGATTAAATCCTTAAGTGACTGACATGCTGATTAATCATGATCCTGCTCAAACCACTCAACGTAAGAAGCTCAATTTTGGCATACTGGTTGATTCTAGGGTGTAGAGGTTCGATAAGAATCAACGATTAAATCCTCAAGTGACTGACATGCTGATTAATCATGATCCTGCTCAAACCACTCAACGTAAGAAGCTCAATTTTGGCATACTGGTTGATTCTAGGGTGTAGAGGTTCGATAAGAAGGGATTTTTCGAAATTCTAGTTCCAAGAGGGTGAAACCACCCCTCAAATATTACAATATTTTTTATTTAAAAAACGGTCAAGTTTCCGAAGAAACGCTTAAACACGCATATCTTATTTTGTTTTTTTTTAAAAATGTGTACAAGCTGTTTCGAAAAATCTGGTCATTGATTAATCACGATCCTGCTTAAAGCGCTTGACGTAAAAAGCTGATTTTTGGCAAACAGATTGACTTTAGGGTGTAGAGGTTCGATAAGAAGGGATTTTTCGAAACTCGAATTCTAAGGGGGTGAAACTCAAGGACTGTATATATTCTAAAGAACTGTTCGATCGCGTAAAATCGCCGCTGTCGTAGTCGTCGTGGAATGCTACGTCACGCGCTGACCAGCGCTCCACAGTGCGGCGGATGGTTATTCTAGCGGGTTGTTGTTTTACATATTTTAAGATTTTTTATAAATTTATACAGGGTGTTTCATAAAATATGACCATTGAGTAATCACGATTCTGCTTAAACTGCTTGACGTTTAAAGCTGATTTTTGGCAAACGGATCGACTGTGGGGTGTAGAGGTTCGTTAAGGAGGGGTTTCTCGAATCTCAAATTCCAAGAGGGTGAAAACGCTCCTCAAATATTACAAAATTTGTTATTTAAAAAACGGTTAGTCTTTCGGGAAAACGCTTGGACAAGCATAATTTATTTGTTTTTTTTTACATATTTTGAAATTTTTTAAAAAATCATACAGGGTGTTCCAAAAAGTTGGGCAATTTCTTAACCACTATTCTGCTTAAACTGCTTGACGTAAAAAGCTTATTTTTAGCAAACGGATTTTTCGAAAGTCAAATTCCAACGAGATGAAACTACCCCTCAAATATTACCAAGTTATATAATAATATCGCCATATTGTTTTTTCTCATGCTGACATAAATATGAGAAAATTTTATCCAGTTTGTATGTTAATGGAAATGCTTGCTTTGCTTTATCATCACCATTACAAATGATTAATTCGACGCGAACGAAGTCGCTGGTACACGCTAGTCTATCTATAGATGAACACTAAACATTTAGATGATGGTTTTATCTTTTTCCAGTGGTTAAAAATATTTTTTTGAATATTTAAAAGGATGTGTTTGGTTTATTTTATTAGAATATGTTCGATATGCTTTTTAGTTTTTGTGAGTTGGCAAA
Organism: Sitophilus oryzae; assembly: GCF_002938485.1. Lineage (NCBI taxonomy): Eukaryota > Metazoa > Arthropoda > Insecta > Coleoptera > Curculionidae > Sitophilus > Sitophilus oryzae. The sequence continues at coordinate 2,916,102 of NW_022147289.1, forward strand.
GTTATATTTTTTTATTTAAAATACTAAAAATATTACGTTCGGTCTGTCTGTCTGTCTGTCTGCCGTCTGTAACACGAACTCAAAAACCGCTGGAGAAACGAGAGAGCGCAGAGAGCGACAAAAATATTGTGGCACCCGAGAATCTGCCATTAGTTTTTGGTGGGGGTGGGGGGTTCGTAAGGGGTATGGGAGGGGTAAAAAATTACAAAAAAAATCGTAACTCCAAAATTACAGTAGCTAGCGGCTAGCGAAACGCGGTTTCAAAATTAAGATTGGGAATAATATTTGCAACGAAATTTGTAATAGCCATCAAATCAGTCAAAGTCGCAGTTTTCGAGATTTTAACCACTTTTAGTATGGGCGGCTATACGTGCCTCCCGGCGCCAATTTTTATATTTTTTTTTTTTTTTTTTTTTTTTTTTTTTTTTTTAAATATGTATTAAATAATGTGCTGTATATGGCCGGGTCCAAACCAAGGCGACAAAAAGTAAACACGGATTTGAGACAAAAATAAAGACAAACTTGAGACCAAATTGTCCACTGACCACAAGGAGAAAAGTACAACAAAGTCTAAAGTGTAATGCTTGTTGGAGACATGAGTTTAATCAAAGACATATTATAGTACAGTATTACGAAATATATGCTTTGCGGTTATATTAAACCATAATGTGATTTGCAACTGGCCCCTAACCGTGGCAGCACACGAGCGCTCACTGGCACCCTCACAATAACCACAACCTGCGGTGCGAAAAATCGATATTAAACATATCTATATATAAACATAGACACTTGATCTTTACCGACTCGAGACGAGGAATAGATAGGAAGAGTTTCCGAATTTGAAACAAAAACAAAAATCAGACAAAAATCTCGCAGAAATGTATAGGATTTGTCACAACTTTGCCGTAACAGATATGTTCTGTGGTGTGCGTTATCAGCTATGATGTCTATCCCGCTGCGAGCTATTACTAGTTCCACGACTATATCTTTGAAGCCAGTTGAGAGAGAGAGCGCTGAGAGATGTACATCCAAGCTACTTTAATAACCATAGTAATAGAATGAACCGAGACATCCCGAGAACGCCGGCGATACTCTGACGCAGTTCTCTCTCTTGTGATTCTAAAGTACGCACCTGCCGGACGGTTAAAGAAATAGGTACATTAAAAAATACGTCAATACTTACCGTTCTTGTATGTGTTCATTCAAATATGAAGCATTATTAACAGCATGGGCCCATGTGATTTTCGTCAAATTTCCTTTGCTCTCGGGAAAATAAGTGTCCGTGTCCAATCCCATCACTGTCACAGCGAAAAAAGCTGCAAAAATACCACAAATTACACACGATCAAAACATTTTCGACAAAATTATATTATTCCAGGTTCGACTTAACCCTCTGGTCGAATCAAGCCAGTAATGAAGATAACAAGGCTTGTAGCGCTCTATAACGTTTTATTTTCTGTTAAGAAATTAGTTTGTCTTGCGCCAATCAAGGGCAATCAAATCAGTACAGACGGAGCATATGTCGGCTCGTAATAACGGGGATATAAATAGCTGGGGATGTATGCCACACGCAGATATTTGTGAATTGTCAATGTGCATAAAAGAAATCGGTTCTATACTCTCGCCGGTGCGATGTCATAATATAGGATCGAATATATATATTCGAGTAGATCGTGTATGTTGTAAGGTTAAGAGCTCAGCAACGTGGGAAAAACATATATTTCTAAGAAAGTGGCTCTCTTAATAATATCGGTTTAACTATGCTCACTTGGATACGCATATGCGGCCCCGGTCTGCTGCCGGTAACCGGTTATATCCTTGATTATTTATATAAACATAGTGGGTTAATATCATAGGACCAGGGGTGGAGCTCTGTAACGAAATAGCGATCGGTAACGATGAGGAACGTATTGGTCGCTTTGCCATTTATTTATTGTACGGCCAAGGTCCATATGTCTTCATCGCTCTACTGGATCGTTAATTTAGTTAGAGTCCAGCCCAGCTTTCCCGAAAATACGTTTCCACGAAAGAACGTTGCAGGAGCTCTTTAGACTAGATGTGTTTATAGAAATTATATGTGTTTCCTTTTTTGAATTCTCTCTCGATATAACTGAAATCGACGGCACAAATGTTTTCTTGGAAGTTAGCTATTGCCTCCATACAAGTCTGCGATATCGCATTAACATTCCACTGAGTATGCGGGTTAAAAAGCAGCAAAGAAAGTAAGAAATATTAAGGAGGAAAGGGTTAAGTCTCCCATTATATCAT